>NW_021822340.1:565872-663372 GCF_901001165.1 Salmo trutta | reverse complement strand
GAGGCAATAGGGATGACCAGTGATGTTTTCTGTTTAGTGAGTCCTCCAGATCAGAGGCAATAGGGATGACCAGGGATGTTCTCTGTTTAGTGAGTCCACCAGATCAGAGGCAATAGGGATGACCAGGGATGTTCTCTGTTTAGTGAGTCCACCAGATCAGAGGCAGTAGGGATGACCAGGGATGTTCTCTGTTTAGTGAGTCCTCCAGATCAGAGGCAATAGGGATGACCAGGGATGTTCTCTGTTTAGTGAGTCCTCCAGATCAGAGGCAATAGGGATGACCAGGGATGTTCTTTGTTTAGTGAGTCCACCAGATCAGAGGCAGTAGGGATGACCAGGGATGTTCTCTTGATAAGTGAGTCCTCCAGATCAGAGGCAATAGGGATGACCAGTGATGTTTTCTGTTTAGTGAGTCCTCCAGATCAGAGGCAATAGGGATGACCAGGGATGTTCTCTGTTTAGTGAGTCCACCAGATCAGAGGCAATAGGGATGACCAGGGATGTTCTCTGTTTAGTGAGTCTGCCAGATCAGAGGCAGTAGGGATGACCAGGGATGTTCTCTGTTTAGTGAGTCCTCCAGATCAGAGGCAGTAGGGATGACCAGGGATGTTCTCTGTTTAGTGAGTCCACCAGATCAGAGGCAGTAGGATGACCAGGGATGTTCTCTGTTTAGTGAGTCCTCCAGATCAGAGGCAGTAGGATAACCAGGGATGTTCTCTGTTTAGTGAGTCCTCCAGATCAGAGCAGTAGGGATGACCAGGGATGTTCTCTTGATAAGTGTGTGAATTGGACCATGTTCTGTCCTGCTGAGCATTCAAAATGTAACGAGTACTTTTGGGTGTCAGGGAAAAAGTATGGAGTAAAAAGTACATTATTTTCATTAGGAATGTAGTGAAGTAAAAATAAAATTGTCAAAAATATAAATAGTAAATTGCAGCTACCCAAACAAAACGACTTAAGTAGTACTTTAAAGTATTTGTACTTAAGTACTTTACACCACTGATGACATCCTGTGGAAACATATTTGACATTTCAGTTAATTGATCCAATTTTGACCGAAAATAAGTTCTGGACATCAGAACAGCGTTTACTCACCACGAAATGGTAGAGGTATTTTCCTTTAACGAGTCCGACGTGAAGGATATACTGCTTTCCCAGGAAGAGGCCCATATCGCCGTCATTTGCGTGAAGAGAAGAGGGAGAAAAAGGGGGCGGAGTTCGGGATGCCTTCTGAGAATTCGCAGGCGAGCGAGTAAACCCCCACTGCCATCCGTTCTATTGGCCAACATGCAATCATTGAAAAATAAATTTTTTAACCTACGAGCAATATTAAACTACCAACGAGACATTAAAAACTGTAATATCTTATGTTTCACCGAGTCGTGGCTGAACAACGTCATGAACAACATACAGCTGGTAGGTTTTACACTGTATCGGCAGGATAGAACAGCAGCCTCTGGTAAGACAAGGGGTGGTGGTTTATGTATATTTATAAACAACAGCTGGTGCACGATATCTAAGGACGTCTTGAGGTTTTGCTCGCCTGAGGAAGAGTATCTCATGATAAGCTGTAGACCACACTACCTAGAGAGTTTTCATCTGTATTTTTCGTAGCTGTCTACATACCACCACAGACTGAGGCTGGCACTAAGACCGCACTCAATGAGCTGTATATCGCCATAACACCAGTGACTCAGTCAATAAAAACGAATAACCACCTAGCAGATGCTAAGCTACAGGACTGTTTTGTTAGCACAGACTGGAATATGTTCCGGAATTCTTCCAATGACATTGAGGAGTACACCACATCAGTCACTGGCTTCATCAATAAGTGCATTGATGACGTCGTCCCCACAGTGACTGTACATTTTATTTATTTTTATTTATTTTACCTTTATTTAACTAGGCAAATAAGTTAAGAACAAATTCTTATTTTCAATGACGGCCTAGGAACAGTGGGTTAACTGGGGCAGAATGACAGATTTGTACCTTGTCAGCTCAGGGATTCAATCTTGCAATCTTTCGGTTACTAGTCCAACGCTCTAACCACTAGGCTACCTGCCGCCCCCTGCCGCCCTATGTACGTACATACCCCAACCAGAAGCCATGGATTACAGGCAACATCCGCATTGAGCTAAAGGGTAGAGCTTCCGCTTTCAAGGAGCGGGACTCTAACCCGGAAGCTTATAAGAAATCCCGCTATGCCCTCCGACGAACCATCAAACAGGCAAAGTGTCAATACAGGACTAAGATTGAATCGTACTACCTGGCTCCGACGCTCGTTGGAAGTGGCAGAGCTTGCAAACTATTACAGACTATAAAGGGAAGCACAGCCGACAGCTGCCCATTGACATGAGCCTACCAGACGAGCTAAATTACTTCTATGCTTGCTTCGAGGCAAGTAACTCTGAAACATGCATGAGAGCATCAGCTGTCCCAGATGACTGTGTGATCACGCTCTCTGCAGTCGATGTGAGTAAGACCTTTAAACAGGACAACATTCACAAAGCCACTGGGCCAGAAGGATTACCAGGACGTGTACTGCGAGCCTGCGCTGACCAACTGGCAAGTGTCTTCACTGACATTTTCAACCTCTCCCTGTCTGAGTCTGTAATACCAACATGTTTTAAGCAGATCACCATAGCCCTTGTGCCAAAGAACACTAAGGTAACCTGCCTTAATGACTACCGACCCGTAGCACTCACCTCTGTAGCCATGAAGTGCTTTGAAAGACTGGTCATGGCTCACATCAACACCATTATCCCAGAAATCCTAGACCCACTCCAATTTGCATACCGCCCTAACAGATCCACAGATAATGCAATCTCTATTGCACTCCACACTGCTCTTTCCCACCTGGACAAAAGGAACACCTACGTGAGAATACTATTCATTGACTACAGCTCAGCGTTCAACACCATTGTGCCCTCAAAGCTCATCACTAAGATAAGGACCCTGGGACTAAACACCTCCCACAGCAACTGGATCCTGGACTTCATGACGAGCCACCCCCAGGTGGTAAGGGTAGGTAACAACACATCCGCCACGGTGATCCGCAACACGGGGGCGTGCTCAGATCCTCAAAAAGTTCTACAGCTGCACCATCGAGAGCATCCTGACTGGTTGCATCAGTGCCTGGTATGGCAGCTGCTCGGCCTCCGACCGCAAGGCACTACAGAGCCCTCCACCCCTTGTAAATAACCTCCACATTGACTCTGTACCGGTACCCCCTGTATATAGCCTCCACATTGACTCTGTACTGGTACCTGTATATAGCCTCCACGTTGACTCTGTACCGGTACCCCCTGTATATAGCCTCCACATTGATTCTGTACCGGTACCCCCTGTATATAGCCTCCACATTGACTCTGTACCGGTACCCCCCTGTATATAGCCTCCACATTGACTCTGTACCGATACCCCCTGTATATAGCCTCCACATTGACTCTGTACCGTAACACCCTGTATATAACCTCCACATTGACTCTGTACCGGTACCCCCTGTATATAGCCTCCACATTGACTCTGTACCAGTACCCCCTGCATATAGCCTCCACATTGACTCTGTACCGGTACCACCTGTATATAGCCTCCACATTGACTCTGTACCGGTACCCCCTGTATATAACCTCCACATTGACTCTGTACCGGTACCCCCTGTATATAACCTCCACATTGACTCTGTACCGGTACCCCCCCTGTATATAGCCTCCACATTGACTCTGTACCAGTACCCCCTGCATATAGCCTCCACATTGACTCTGTACCGGTACCCCCTGTATATAACCTCCACATTGACTCTGTACCGGTACCGCCTGTATATAGCCTCCACATTGACTCTGTACCGGTACCCCCTGTATATAGCCTCCACATTGACTCTGTACCGGTACCACCTGTATATAGCCTCCACATTGACTCTGTACCGGTACCACCTGTATATAGCCTCCACATTGACTCTGTACCGGTACCCCCTGTATATAGCCTCCACTGACTTACAGTACCCCTGTATATAGCCTCCACATTGACTCTGTACAGGTACCCCCCTGTATATAGCCTCCACATTGACTCTGTACCGGTACCCCCTGTATATAGCCTCCACATTGACTCTGTACCGGTACCACCTGTATATAGCCTCCACATTGACTCTGTACCGGTACCCCCTGTATATAGCCTCCACATTGACTCTGTACCGGTACCCCCTGTATATAGCCTCCACATTGACTCTGTACCGGTACCCCCCTGTATATAGCCTCCACATTGACTCTGTACCGGTACCACCTGTATATAACCTCCACATTGACTCTGTACCGGTACCCCCTGCATATAGCCTCCACATTGACTCTGTACCGGTACCACCTGCATATAGCCTCCACATTGACTCTGTACCGGTACCACCTGTATATAACCTCCACATTGACTCTGTACCGGTACCCCCTGTATATAGCCTCCACATTGACTCTGTACCGTAACACCCTGTATATAACCTCCACATTGACTCTGTACCGGTACCCCCTGTATATAGCCTCCACATTGACTCTGTACCAGTACCCCCTGCATATAGCCTCCACATTGACTCTGTACCGGTACCACCTGTATATAGCCTCCACATTGACTCTGTACCCGGTACCCCCTGTATATAACCTCCACATTGACTCTGTACCGGTACCCCCTGTATATAACCTCCACATTGACTCTGTACCGGTACCCCCCTGTATATAGCCTCCACATTGACTCTGTACCAGTACCCCCTGCATATAGCCTCCACATTGACTCTGTACCGGTACCCCCTGTATATAACCTCCACATTGACTCTGTACCGGTACCCCCCCTGTATATAGCCTCCACATTGACTCTGTACCGGTACCCCCCCTGTATATAGCCTCCACATTGACTCTGTACCGGTACCACCTGTATATAGCCTCCACATTGACTCTGTACCGGTACCACCTGTATATAGCCTCCACATTGACTCTGTACCGGTACCCCCCTGTATATAGCCTCCACATTGACTCTGTACAGGTACCCCCTGTATATAGCCTCCACATTGACTCTGTACCGGTACCCCCCTGTATATAACCTCCACATTGACTCTGTGCCGGTACCCCCTGTATATAGCCTCCACATTGACTCTGTACCGGTACCACCTGTATATAGCCTCCACATTGACTCTGTACCGGTACCCCCTGTATATAGCCTCCACATTGACTCTGTACCGGTACCCCCTGTATATAGCCTCCACATTGACTCTGTACCGGTACCCCCTGTATATCGCCTCCACATTGACTCTGTACCGGTACACCTGTATATAACCTCCACATTGACTCTGTACCGGTACCCCCTGCATATAGCCTCCACATTGACTCTGTACCGGTACCCCCTGTATATAGCCTCCACATTGACTCTGTACCGGTACCACCTGCATATAGCCTCCACATTGACTCTGTACCGGTACCACCTGTATATAACCTCCACATTGACTCTGTACCGGTACCCCCTGTATATAGCCTCCACATTGACTCTGTACCGGTACCCCTGTATATAGCCTCCACATTGACTCTGTACCGGTACCCACCTGTATATAGCCTCCACATTGACTCTGTACCGGTACCCCCTGTATATAGCCTCTACATTGACTCTGTACCGGTACCCCTGTATATAGCCTCCACATTGACTCTGTACCGGTACCACCTGTATATAGCCTCCACATTGACTCTGTACCGGTACCACCTGTATATAGCCTCCACATTGACTCTGTACCGGTACCCCCTGTATATAGCCTCCACATTGACTCTGTACAGGTACCCCCTGTATATAGCCTCCACATTGACTCTGTACCGGTACCCCCTGTATATAACCTCCACATTGACTCTGTGCCGGTACCCCCTGTATATAGCCTCCACATTGACTCTGTACCGGTACCACCTGTATATAGCCTCCACATTGACTCTGTACCGGTACCCCCCTGTATATAGCCTCCACATTGACTCTGTACCGGTACCCCCTGTATATAGCCTCCACATTGACTCTGTACCGGTACCCCCTGTATATAGCCTCCACATTGACTCTGTACCGGTACCACCTGTATATAACCTCCACATTGACTCTGTACCGGTACCCCCTGCATATAGCCTCCACATTGACTCTGTACCGGTACCCCCTGTATATAGCCTCCACATAAACTCTGTACCGGTACCACCTGCATATAGCCTCCACATTGACTCTGTACCGGTACCACCTGTATATAACCTCCACATTGACTCTGTACCGGTACCCCCTGTATATAGCCTCCACATTGACTCTGTACCGGTACCCCCTGTATATAGCCTCCACATTGACTCTGTACCGGTACCCCCTGTATATAGCCTCCACATTGACTCTGTACAGGTACCCCCTGTATATAGCCTCTACATTGACTCTGTACCGGTACCCCCCTGTATATAGCCTCCACATTGACTCTGTACCGGTACCCCCTGTATATAGCCTCCACATTGACTCTGTACCGGTACCCCCTGTATATAGCCTCCACATTGACTCTGTACCGGTACCCCCTGTATATAGCCTCCACATTGACTCTGTACCGGTACCCCCTGTATATAACCTCCACATTGACTCTGTACCGGTACCCCCTGTATATAGCCTCCACATTGACTCTGTACCGGTACCCCCGTATAGCCTCCACATTGACTCTGTAGCCTCCACATTGACTCTGTACCGTACCCCTGTATATAACCTCCACATTGACTCTGTACCGGTACCCCCTGTATATAACCTCCACATTGACTCTGTACCGGTACCCCCTGTATATAGCCTCCACATTGACTCTGTACCGGTACCCCCCTGCATATAGCCTCCACATTGACTCTGTACCGGTACCCCCTGTATATAACCTCCACATTGACTCTGTACCGGTACCCCCTGTATATAACCTCCACATTGACTCTGTACCGGTACCCCCTGTATATAACCTCCACATTGACTCTGTACCGGTACCCCCTGTATATAGCCTCCACATTGACTCTGTACCGGTACCCCCTGTATATAACCTCCACATTGACTCTGTACCGGTACCCCCTGTATATAGCCTCCACATTGACTCTGTACCGGTACCCCCTGTATATAACCTCACTATTATTATTTCGGTCTTGAAACTTAAATTTCTTATTATTATTTGTTTTTTGTTTATTTTTTTAACTTCATTGTTGGTTACAGGGTTGTAAGTAAGCGTTTCACTGTGGCGCGTGTGACAAATAACATTTGATTTGAAATGTACATGACGATTGTCATTACGAGTCCAGTGGATCTGAAATTGGTCATAAAGTGAGATGGAACTAACCAGGTTAATACCACAGCAGGTAACAGTGAGAGGGAACTAACCAGGTTAATACCACAGCAGGTAACAGTGAGATGGAACTAACCAGGTTAATACCACAGCAGGTAACAGTGAGATGGAACTAACCAGGTTAATACCACAGCAGGTAACAGTGAGATGGAACTAACCAGGTTAATACCACAGCAGGTAACAGTGAGAGGGAACTAACCAGGTTAATACCACAGCAGGTAACAGTGAGATGGAACTAACCAGGTTAATACCACAGCAGGTAGAGGGAACTAACCAGGTTAATACCACAGCAGGTAACAGTGAGAGGGAACTAACCAGGTTAATACCACAGCAGGTAACAGTGAGAGGGAACTAACCAGGTTAATACCACAGCAGGTAACAGTGAGAGGGAACTAACCAGGTTAATACCACAGCAGGTAACAGTGAGATGGAACTAACCAGGTTAATACCACAGCAGGTAACAGTGAGAGGGAACTAACCAGGTTAATACCACAGCAGGTAACAGTGAGATGGAACTAACCAGGTTAATACCACAGCAGGTAACAGTGAGATGGAACTAACCAGGTTAATACCACAGCAGGTAACAGTGAGATGGAACTAACCAGGTTAATACCACAGCAGGTAACAGTGAGATGTAACTAACCAGGTTAATACCACAGCAGGTAACAGTGAGAGGGAACTAACCAGGTTAATACCACAGCAGGTAACAGTGAGAGGGAACTAACCAGGTTAATACCACAGCAGGTAGATGTAACTAACCAGGTTAATACCACAGCAGGTAACAGTGAGATGGAACTAACCAGGTTAATACCACAGCAGGTAACAGTGAGATGGAACTAACCAGGTTAATACCACAGCAGGTAACAGTGAGAGGGAACTAACCAGGTTAATACCACAGCAGGTAACAGTGAGAGGGAACTAACCAGGTTAATACCACAGCAGGTAACAGTGAGAGGGAACTAACCAGGTTAATACCACAGCAGGTAACAGGGAGATGGAACTAACCAGGTTAATACCACAGCAGGTAACAGTGAGAGGGAACTAACCAGGTTAATACCACAGCAGGTAACAGGGAGATGGAACTAACCAGGTTAATACCACAGCAGGTAACAGTGAGAGGGAACTAACCAGGTTAATACCACAGCAGGTAACAGTGAGATGGAACTAACCAGGTTAATACCACAGCAGGTAACAGTGAGAGGGAACTAACCAGGTTAATACCATAGCAGGTAGATGTAACTAACCAGGTTAATACCACAGCAGGTAACAGTGAGAGGGAACTAACCAGGTTAATACCACAGCAGGTAACAGTGAGAGGGAACTAACCAGGTTAATACCACAGCAGGTAACAGGTAGAGGGAACTAACCAGGTTAATACCACAGCAGGTAGAGGGAACTAACCAGGTTAATACCACAGCAGGTAACAGTGAGATGGAACTAACCAGGTTAATACCACAGCAGGTAGAGGGAACTAACCAGGTTAATACCACAGCAGGTAACAGTGAGAGGGAACTAACCAGGTTAATACCACAGCAGGTAGATGTAACTAACCAGGTTAATACCACAGCAGGTAGAGGGAACTAACCAGGTTAATACCACAGCAGGTAGAGGGAACTAACCAGGTTAATACCACAGCAGGTAGATGTAACTAACCAGGTTAATACCACAGCAGGTAACAGTCCAGCTAACTGCTCTGGTTCTCCTCTCTAGTTGAACCTGTCCCTGTGAATCAAAACAAACATCTCCATGTCATAGGTTAACTTCTGGGTCAGTCGACTACACGTCCCAACGCATGAAAACACATTATTCATGGTGATTATGGGCAGGAGGTCAAACAGCATGGAGATGAGGTAGGCCCTAGCTAGGTTATTTAACATGCAGCAGTGATCTTCACAGAGTCCCCAGAACAGAGGTTGTCCTCTCCATCCTCAAACCGTTTACTGAGTGTGGTTATATGGGCCAGTGGGGGGGGGGGGGGGGGGGGGGGGGGGGGGGGGGGGGGAAGAGAGAGAGAGAGAGAGAGAGAGAGAGAGAGAGAGAGAGAGAGAGACTATTAGAGTTGGATCAATCAACACCTCAGAGTGTGTCTTGGGCTGGTGTGTTTTGATTGAAACCCATAATGCAGTTGGGTTGGGGGGGGGGGGTCGTGGGTGGTGGGGGTTATGAAGTTGTAATGGTGGTGATGTTGGGGTTGTCTCTCAGTGTAACTCACAAGCGGAGTGGGTGGGAGGGATGTGTTCTGTTGTTACGCCTGTTGTCACGCCAACCTGCCTGTTGGCAGGGGCCTCTGTTGTCACGCCAACCTGCCTGGTGGGAGGGGCCTATGAGGGGCAGGGAACTCCCAACAATAAAAGGAACAACAGAGCTGGTTAGCATCCCAAATGCCACACTCTTCCCGGTACAGAGTGCACTACTTATGACTGGGCCCCATGTGGTTTTGGCCTAAACTATTGCACTATGTAAGGAATAGGGTGCGATTTGGGGCAAAGACCTGATGTTTGGATGGATCCCACCTGGAGGCACATTTTTCAACGTGACGTTTGGTGTGGCTGTGTGAGGTGGCGAGGGTTCATAGGGTTACCATACGCTTGGAGTGAGTCACAGATTACTGCATGTTTATGTCATCGTCATTGTTCCCTTACATTTTGTGATATGTGGACATCTCTGTGTGGTATTTTACAGAATAGAATCCAACTGGTTGGTTACGTAAGAATCATGCCAAGACAACAAAACCAAACTGAAACGGACAGGTGAGAAGGACGGAGAGAAGGAGAGGAACATTTGGCCTCACAACAAGGAGGGCTATTGCTCTCTCTCCCCCCTCTCTCTCTCTCTCGCTCCTCTCTCCTCTCTCTCCTCTCTCTCTCCTCTCTATCTCTCTCGCTCTCTCTCTCTCTCTCTCTCTCTCTCTCTCTCTCTCTCTCTCTTCTCTCTCTCTCTCTCTCTCTCTCTCTCTCTCTTTTATTCACTCTCTCTTTTATTCTCTCTCTCTCTATCCCGTCTCTATCCCCCCTCCCCCTCTCTCCCTCCCTCCATCTCTCTCTCTCTCTCTCTCTCTCTCTCTCTTCTCAAGTCTCTCTCTTTTATTCACTCTCTCTCTCTCTCTTTTCAAGTCTCTCTCTTTTATTCACTCTCTCTATCCCGTCTCTATCGCCCCTCCCCCTCTCTCCCTCCCTCCATCTCTCTCTCTCTCTCTCTCTCTCTCTCAGGAGTTAAACATCTAGAGAATGTTGTGACAGACAACACTATCAGTATCACATACCTCTACAATTATCATCATTTCCCATGTGATCAGCATTTTGTCTCTATAGAAATGAATGGAAAGAATTCTCCCCAAGGACGTCTCTGTCAACCATTATATAATAACACACTGTACCAGGAAGATTCAGAAACTATTTATAATAGACCAGCTAGCTACCTCAAACTCCTTATTGCAATACTGTGACAAGGACAAGGTTTTTACAACACAGTAACAGTAACTGTATCAGTAGCTAAACACACTACCATTCTCCTAGAAATAGATTCCATAGAATTGAAATAGATTCCATTGAATTTGTATTTATTTATTCCTTATTTTTCCAGGTAAGTTGACTGAGAACATATTCTCGTTTACAGCAACGACTTGGGGAATAGTTACAGGGGAGAGGAGATATATGAGCCAATTAGAAGCTGGGGATGATTAGGTGACCATGATGGTATGAGGGACAGATTAGGAATTTAGCCAGGACACCAGGGTTAACACCCCTACTCTTATGATGAGCACCATGGGATCTATAATGACCTCAGAGAGTCAGGACACCAGTTTAACGTCCCATCCGAAAGACAGCACCCTACACAGGGCAATGTCCCCAATCACTGCCCTGGGGCATTATTTATTTTTCTAGACCAGAGGAAAGAGTGCCTCTCTTCCAGCAGCATCTGGTCTCCCCCATCAATGGACTGACCAGGACCAACCCTGCTTAGCTGCAAGCCAGCAGTGGGATGCAGGATAGTATGCTGCCGGCATAGAACTGAAATAGATTCCATAGAACTGAA
Source organism: Salmo trutta (assembly GCF_901001165.1). Classification (NCBI taxonomy): domain Eukaryota; kingdom Metazoa; phylum Chordata; class Actinopteri; order Salmoniformes; family Salmonidae; genus Salmo; species Salmo trutta. Next base: position 651,998 of record NW_021822340.1, on the reverse strand, counting down.
ATAGATTCCATAGAACTGAAATAGATTTCATAGAATTACTCCCCTCAAACACAGCTTTGCATATACATGATGTACTGAAGAAGCATGGAACTGACCCATTTTCCTGAAAATCAGGTTTAGAATAGTGTCAGTTGAATCAGAAGCATTTCCTCTCCTCTGCCAATGGTTTGTTTTGTTGGAGAGTTATTTCTGCTCCCCAGACGGGATTATTTATCCCTTTCCTGGGATGATTCAGACTGAGAGAGTGGGAGAGAAACTCTGTTTCTGTATCTCTCTACTCCCCCTCTCTCTCTCGACTCCCCCTCTCCTAATCTGGTGATGGATGGTCCCTCACTGGCACCCTGTGTTGACTAATCACTGCAGAAGCCTGCAGCGCAGCACAGGGAGAGGATTAAGAGGCCCTGATGAGATCAATACAGACAGACTTCAGTCCTTCTCTCAGATAGAGAACCAACCTGAACCAATAACTGTGTGTGTGTGTGTGTGTGTGTGTGTGTGTGTGTGTGTGTGTGTGTGTGTGGTGTGTGTGTGTGTGTGTGTGTTTGTGTGTGTGTGTGTGTGTGTGTGTGTGTGTGTGTGGTGTGTGTTACCATTGTAACACACGTGTCTCATATTGGAAGATCCCTCTATTGGAGTCCTGACACCATTTAACTAGACTGTGGAAGTTGAGCGCTGCTTCATCACGGGATGAACGGCTGGACCTGCGGGTCCTGACTCCTGTCAGAGATCATTGTGGCGAGGTCGGCATTTTTCACGCTGCGGGCGGGCGGGCGAACGGGAGCGGGACGGTCAGACAGACGTCTTCGGGATGAAAATAGTTTTGTTGTCCAGCGTATTATTTGGAAAGGTCATCTTTCTGCTTGGTATGCGTTAACGTACATACGGTATTAAAATCACACTTTTTTCACATTATTCACACGCTCAGAATTCGCTTGTTTCAATTTCAGGAGCCGACCTCTCCTCTCCTAGTTGGACGGGTGGTCTCATTGAAATAGCGTAGGCTGCATACACGGGCGGAGAATCACGTGGCAGTTAACTTGCATATGAAATGAACCTAAATATGATTAGACTGTAGTTTACTACAGTGTCTGTAAATAACTATTGATAATGGAAAGATGTGGAGGGCGCTAAACCAACGTGAGTAAGAGTGCAATCCCAAATATATATCATAATTGGAAAGAAAAAGGCACAACGCGCACATAGGTTAGGCTACCATGGTGAGATGGCTTTGTGCCTTTTCATTTTCAATAAGAACTGATTACCCATTTATATTTCTCTGCCAGCAAATCGGCCTCCTAAAAAGTTAGGCTCTATCCTCTATGCAAAACGTCATTATTCTAGCTGATTAAAGTTCACTAGTCATATCTGCGAGATCAGGTGTGAGTGTGATCTCCATTAATTAAACAGAGTAGACTATAGAGTAGACTATAGAGTAGACTATAGAGTAGACTATAGAGTAGACTATAGAGTAGACTATAGAGTATATAGAGTAGACTATAGAGTAGACTATAGAGTAGACTATAGAGTAGATATAGAGTAGACTATAGAGTAGACAATAGAGTAGACTATAGAGTAGATATAGAGTAGACTATAGAGTAGTTGACTATATAGGACTTAGACGTATATGAGTATTAGTACTATGAGTAGACTATAGAGTAGACTATAGAGAGTAGACTATAGAGTAGACCTATAGAGTAGACTATAGAGTAGACTATAGAGTAGCTATAGAGTATATAGGTAATAGAGTAGACTATAGAGTATTAGAGTAGACTATAGAGTAGACTATAGAGTAGACTATAGAGTAGACTATAGAGTAGACTATAGAGTATATAGAGTAGGACTATAGAGTAGACTATAGAGTAAGAGTTATAGAGTAGACTATAGAGTAGACTATAGAGTAGACTATAGAGTAGACTATAGAGTATATAGAGTACACTATAGAGTAGACTATAGAGTAGATATAGAGTAGACTATAGAGTAGACTATAGAGTAGACTATAGAGTAGACTATAGAGTAGACTATAGAGTAGATATAGAGTAGACTATAGAGTAGACTATAGAGTAGATATAGAGTATATAGAGTAGACTATAGAGTAGACTATAGAGTAGATATAGAGTAGACTATAGAGTAGACTATAGAGTAGACTATAGAGTAGACTATAGAGTATATAGAGTAGACTATAGAGTAGACTATAGAGTATATAGAGTAGACTATAGAGTAGACTATAGAGTAGACTATAGAGTATATAGAGTAGACTATAGAGTAGATATAGAGTAGACTATAGAGTAGACTATAGAGTAGACTATAGAGTATATACAGTAGACTATAGAGTAGACTATAGAGTAGACTATAGAGTAGACTATAGAGTAGATATAGAGTGTATATAGAGTAGATATAGAGTAGACTATAGAGTAGACTATAGAGTAGACTATAGAGTAGACTATAGAGTAGATATAGAGTAGATATAGAGTAGACTATAGAGTATATAGAGTAGACTATAGAGTAGACTATAGAGTAGACTATAGAGTAGATATAGAGTAGATAGAGTAGATATAGAGTAGATATAGAGTAGATATAGAGTATATAGAGTAGACTATAGAGTAGACTATAGAGTAGATATAGAGTAGACTATAGAGTAGATATAGAGTAGATATAGAGTAGACTATAGAGTAGATATAGAGTAGACTATAGAGTAGATATAGAGTATATAGAGTAGACTATAGAGTAGACTATAGAGTAGACTATAGAGTATATAGAGTAGACTATAGAGTAGATATAGAGTATATAGAGTAGACTATAGAGTAGACTATAGAGTAGATATAGAGTATATAGAGTAGACTATAGAGTAGATAGAGTATATAGAGTAGACTATAGAGTATAAAGAGTATATAGAGTAGACTATAGAGTAGATATAGAGTATATAGAGTAGACTATAGAGTAGATATAGAGTATATAGAGTAGACTATAGAGTAGATATAGAGTATATAGAGTAGACTATAGAGTAGACTATAGAGTAGATATAGAGTATATAGAGTAGACTATAGAGTAGACTATAGAGTATATAGAGTAGACTATAGAGTAGATATAGAGTATATAGAGTAGACTATAGAGTAGACTATAGAGTAGATATAGAGTATATAGAGTAGACTATAGAGTATATAGAGTATATAGAGTAGACTATAGAGTAGACTATAGAGTAGACTATAGAGTAGATATAGAGTAGACTATAGAGTAGACTATAGAGTAGACTATAGAGTAGATATAGAGTAGACTATAGAGTAGACTATAGAGTAGACTATAGAGTATATAGAGTAGACTATAGAGTAGACTATAGAGTAGATATAGAGTAGACTATAGAGTAGACTATAGAGTAGATATAGAGTAGACTATAGAGTAGACTATAGAGTAGATATAGAGTAGTATAGAGTAGATATAGAGTAGACTATAGAGTAGCTATAGTAGATAGAGTATATAGAGTAGACTATAGAGTAGACTATAGAGTAGATATAGTAGTATAGAGTAGACTATAGAGTAGACTATAGAGTAGATATGAGTAGACTATAGAGTAGACTAGAGTAGACTATAGAGTATATAGAGTAGACTATAGAGTAGACTATAGAGTATATAGATAGACTATAGAGTAGACTATAGAGTAGACTATAGAGTAGACTATAGAGTATATAGAGTAGACTATAGAGTATATAGAGTAGACTATAGAGTAGACTATAGAGTAGACTATAGAGTAGACTATAGAGTATATAGAGTAGACTATAGAGTAGATATAGAGTAGATTATAGAGTAGACTATAGAGTAGACTATAGAGTAGACTATAGAGTATATAGAGTAGACTATAGAGTAGACTATAGAGTAGATATAGAGTAGACTATAGAGTAGACTATAGAGTAGACTATAGAGTAGACTATAGAGTAGACTATAGAGTAGATATAGAGTAGACTATAGAGTAGACTATAGAGTAGATATAGAGTATATAGAGTAGACTATAGAGTAGATATAGAGTATATAGAGTAGACTATAGAGTAGACTATAGAGTAGACTATAGAGTAGACTATAGAGTATATAGAGTAGACTATAGAGTAGACTATAGAGTATATAGAGTAGACTATAGAGTAGACTATAGAGTAGACTATAGAGTATATAGAGTAGACTATAGAGTAGATATAGAGTAGACTATAGAGTAGACTATAGAGTAGACTATAGAGTAGACTATAGAGTATATACAGTAGACTATAGAGTAGACTATAGAGTAGACTATAGAGTAGACTATAGAGTAGATATAGAGTGTATATAGAGTAGATATAGAGTAGACTATAGAGTAGACTATAGAGTAGACTATAGAGTAGATATAGAGTAGATATAGAGTAGACTATAGAGTAGATATAGAGTGACTATAGAGTAGATATAGAGTAGACTATAGAGTAGATATAGTAGACTAGATAGATATAGAGTAGAATAGAGTAGACTATAGTAGATATAGAGTAGATATAGAGTATATAGAGTAGACTATAGAGTAGACTATAGAGTAGATATAGAGTAGACTATAGAGTAGATATAGAGTAGATATAGAGTAGACTATAGAGTAGATATAGAGTAGACTATAGAGTAGATATAGAGTATATAGAGTAGACTATAGAGTAGACTATAGAGTAGACTATAGAGTATATAGAGTAGACTATAGAGTAGATATAGAGTATATAGAGTAGACTATAGAGTATAAAGAGTATATAGAGTAGACTATAGAGTAGATATAGAGTATATAGAGTAGACTATAGAGTAGATATAGAGTATATAGAGTAGACTATAGAGTAGACTATAGAGTAGATATAGAGTATATAGAGTAGACTATAGAGTAGACTATAGAGTAGACTATAGAGTATATAGAGTAGATATAGAGTAGATATAGAGTATATAGAGTAGACTATAGAGTAGACTATAGAGTAGATATAGAGTATATAGAGTAGACTATAGAGTAGACTATAGAGTAGATATAGAGTATATAGAGTAGACTATAGAGTAGACTATAGAGTAGACTATAGAGTAGACTATAGAGTAGACTATAGAGTATATAGAGTAGACTATAGAGTAGACTATAGAGTATATAGAGTGATATAGAGTAGACGATAGAGTAGACTATAGAGTATATAGAGTAGACTATAGAGTAGATATAGAGTAGACTATAGAGTAGACTATAGAGTAGACTATAGAGTATATACAGTAGACTATAGAGTAGACTATAGAGTAGACTATAGAGTAGACTATAGAGTAGATATAGAGTATATAGAGTAGATATAGAGTATATAGAGTAGATATAGAGTAGACTATAGAGTAGACTATAGAGTAGACTATAGAGTAGACTATAGAGTAGATATAGAGTAGATATAGAGTAGACTATAGAGTATATAGAGTAGACTATAGAGTAGACTATAGAGTAGACTATAGAGTAGATATAGAGTAGACTATAGAGTAGACTATAGAGTAGATATAGAGTAGATATAGAGTATATAGAGTAGACTATAGAGTAGACTATAGAGTAGATATAGAGTAGACTATAGAGTAGATATAGAGTAGATATAGAGTAGACTATAGAGTAGATATAGAGTAGACTATAGAGTAGATATAGAGTATATAGAGTAGACTATAGAGTAGACTATAGAGTAGACTATAGAGTATATAGAGTAGACTATAGAGTAGATATAGAGTATATAGAGTAGACTATAGAGTAGATATAGAGTATATAGAGTAGACTATAGAGTATATAGAGTATATAGAGTAGACTATAGAGTAGATATAGAGTATATAGAGTAGACTATAGAGTAGATATAGAGTATATAATGTAGACTATAGAGTAGATATAGAGTATATAGAGTAGACTATAGAGTAGACTATAGAGTAGACTATAGAGTATATAGAGTAGACTATAGAGTAGATATGGAGTATATAGAGTAGACTATAGAGTAGACTATAGAGTAGATATAGAGTATATAGAGTAGACTATAGAGTAGATATAGAGTATCTAGAGTAGACTATAGAGTATATAGAGTATATAGAGTAGACTATAGAGTAGACTATAGAGTAGACTATAGAGTAGACTATAGAGTAGACTATAGAGAGATATAGAGTAGACTATAGAGTAGACTATAGAGTAGACTATAGAGTATATAGAGTAGACTATAGAGTAGACTATAGAGTAGATATAGAGTAGACTATAGAGTAGACTATAGAGTAGACTATAGAGTAGACTATAGAGTATATAGAGTAGACTATAGAGTAGATATAGAGTAGACTATAGAGTAGACTATAGAGTAGACTATAGAGTAGACTATAGAGTAGACTATAGAGTAGATATAGAGTAGACTATAGAGTAGACTATAGAGTAGACTATAGAGTATATAGAGTAGACTATAGAGTAGACTATAGAGTAGATATAGAGTAGACTATAGAGTAGACTATAGAGTAGACTATAGAGTAGACTATAGAGTAGATAGAGTAGACTATAGAGTAGACTATAGAGTAGATATAGAGTATATAGAGTAGACTATAGAGTAGACTATAGAGTAGATATAGAGTATATAGAGTAGACTATAGAGTAGACTATAGAGTAGACTATAGAGTAGACTATAGAGTATATAGAGTAGACTATAGAGTAGACTATAGAGGATATAGAGTAGACTGTAGTAGACTATAGTAGTAGACTATAGAGATATAGAGTAGACTATAGGTAGATATAGAGTAGACTATAGAGTAGACTATAGAGTAGGACTATAGAGTAGACTATAGAGTAGATATAGAGTATATAGAGTAGATATAGAGTATATAGAGTAGTATAGAGTAGATATAGAGTATATAGAGTAGATATGAGTATATAGAGTAGATATAGAGTAGACTATAGAGTAGACTATAGAGTGACTATAGGTAGACTATAGAGTAGATATAGAGTAGATATAGAGTGACTATAGAGTATATAGAGTAGACTATAGAGTAGACTATAGAGTAGACTATAGAGTAGATATAGAGTAGACTATAGAGTAGACTATAGAGTAGATATAGAGTATATAGAGTAGACTATAGAGTAGACTATAGAGTAGACTATAGAGTAGATATAGAGTAGATATATAGTAGACTATAGAGTATATAGAGTAGACTATAGAGTAGACTATAGAGTAGACTATAGAGTATATAGAGTATATAGAGTAGACTATAGAGTAGACTATACAGTATATAGAGTAGTCTATAGAGTAGACTATAGAGTAGATATAGATAGATATATAGGTAGATATAGAGTATATAGAGTAGACTATAGTAGTAGATTATAGAGTAGATTATAGAGTAGACTATAGAGTAGATATAGAGTATATAGAGTAGACTATAGAGTAGCTATAAGAGTAGACTATAGAGTAGACTATAGAGTATATAGAGTAGACTATAGAGTAGACTATAGAGTAGATATAGAGTAGACTAGAGTAGACTATAGAGTAGATAGAGAGTAGATATAGAGTATATAGAGTAGATATAGAGTAGATATAGAGTATATAGAGTAGACTATAGAGTAGACTATAGAGTAGACTATAGAGTAGACTATAGATAGATATAGAGTAGACTATAGAGTAGAATATAGAGTAGACTATAGAGTATATAGAGTAGACTATAGAGTAGATAGAGTAGACTATAGAGTATATTAGAGTAGACTATAGAGTAGATATAGGTATATAGAGACTATAGAGTAGATATAGAGTAGACTATAGAGTATATAGAGTAGACTATAGAGTGACTTAAATGTAATGTAAATGTATATAGAGTAGATAGATTAGACTATAGAGTAGATATAGAGTAGATATAGAGTAGACTATAGAGTAGATATAGAGTATATAGAGTAGACTATAGAGTAGATATAGAGTATATAGAGTAGACTATAGAGTATATAGAGTAGACTATAGAGTATATAGAGTAGACTATAGAGTAGATATAGAGTAGACTATAGAGTAGATATAGAGTATATAGAATAGACTATAGAGTAGACTATAGAGTAGACTATAGAGTATATAGAGTAGACTATAGAGTAGATATAGAGTATATAGAGTAGACTATAGAGTAGACTATAGAGTAGATATAGAGTATATAGAGTAGACTATAGAGTAGATATAGAGTATATAGAGTAGACTATAGAGTATATAGAGTATATAGAGTAGACTATAGAGTAGATATAGAGTATATAGAGTAGACTATAGAGTAGATATAGAGTATATAGAGTAGACTATAGAGTAGACTATAGAGTAGATATAGAGTAGACTATAGAGTAGACTATAGAGTATATAGAGTAGACTATAGAGTAGACTATAGAGTAGATATAGAGTAGACTATAGAGTAGACTATAGAGTATATAGAGTAGACTATAGAGTAGACTATAGAGTAGACTATAGAGTAGACTATAGAGTATATAGAGTAGACTATAGAGTATAGAGTAGACTATAGAGTAGACTATAGAGTAGACTATAGAGTAGACTATAGAGTAGACTATAGAGTATATAGAGTAGACTATAGAGTATATAGAGTAGACTATAGAGTAGATATAGAGTAGACTATAGAGTATATAGAGTAGACTATAGAGTAGACTATAGAGTATATAGAGTAGACTATAGAGTAGACTATAGAGTAGACTATAGAGTAGACTATAGAGTAGATATAGAGTAGACTATAGAGTAGACTATAGAGTAGAACTATAGAGTATATAGAGTAGACTATAGAGTAGACTATAGAGTATATAGGTAGACTATAGAGTAGACTATAGAGTAGATATAGAGTATATAGAGTAGACTATAGAGTAGATATAGAGTATATAGAGTAGATATAGAGTATATAGAGTAGATATAGAGTAGACTATAGAGTAGATATAGAGTAGACTATAGAGTAGACTATAGAGTAGACTATAGAGTAGACTATAGAGTAGACTATAGAGTAGATATAGAGTATATAGAGTAGACTATAGAGTAGATATAGAGTATAGAGTAGAATAGAGTAGACTATAGAGTAGATATAGAGTATATAGAGTAGATATAGAGTAGACTATAGAGTATATAGAGTAGACTATAGAGTAGACTATAGAGTAGATATAGAGTAGACTATAGAGTAGATATAGAGTAGACTATAGAGTAGACTATAGAGTAGACTATAGAGTATATAGAGTAGACTATAGAGTATATAGAGTAGACTATAGAGTAGACTATAGAGTAGACTATAGAGTAGACTATAGAGTAGACTACAGAGTATATAGAGTGAGTATAGAGTAGACTATAGAGTAGAGTATATAGAGTATATAGAGTAGACTAAGAGTATAGAGTAGACTATAGAGTAGATATAGAGTAGATATAGAGTAGATATAGAGTAGATATAGAGTAGACTATAGAGTAGACTATAGAGTATATAGAGTAGACTATAGAGTAGACTATAGAGTAGACTATAGAGTATATAGAGTAGACTATAGAGTATATAGAGTAGATATAGAGTATAGAGGATATAGAGTAGACTATAGAGTAGACTATAGAGTAGACTATAGAGTAGACTATAGAGTAGACTATAGAGTATATAGAGTAGACTATAGAGTAGACTATAGAGTAGACTATAGAGTAGATATAGAGTAGACTATAGAGTAGACTATAGAGTAGACTATAGAGTAGATAGAGTAGACTATAGAGTAGATATAGAGTAGATATAGAGTAGACTATAGAGTAGACTTAGATAGACTATAGAGTAGACTATAGGTAGTATTAGAGTATACTAGAGACTATAGAGTTATAGAGTAGACTATAGAGTAGACTATAGAGTAGACTATAGAGTAGATAGAGTAGATATAGAGTAGACTATAGAGTATATAGAGTATATAGAGTAGATATAGAGTAGACTATAGAGTAGATATAGAGTAGACTATAGAGTAGACTATAGAGTAGACTATAGAGTAGACTATAGAGTATATAGAGTAGACTATAGAGTATATAGAGTAGACTATAGAGTAGACTATAGAGTAGACTATAGAGTAGACTATAGAGTATATAGAGTAGACTATAGAGTAGATATAGAGTAGACTATAGAGTAGACTATAGAGTAGACTATAGAGTATATAGAGTAGACTATAGAGTAGACTATAGAGTAGATATAGAGTAGACTATAGAGTAGACTATAGAGTAGACTATAGAGTAGACTATAGAGTAGATATAGAGTAGACTATAGAGTAGACTATAGAGTAGATATAGAGTATATAGAGTAGACTATAGAGTAGACTATAGAGTAGATATAGAGTATATAGAGTAGACTATAGAGTAGACTATAGAGTAGACTATAGAGTAGACTATAGAGTATATAGAGTAGACTATAGAGTAGACTATAGAGTATATAGAGTAGACTGTAGAGTAGACTATAGAGTAGACTATAGAGTATATAGAGTAGACTATAGAGTAGATATAGAGTAGACTATAGAGTAGACTATAGAGTAGACTATAGAGTAGACTATAGAGTAGATATAGAGTATATAGAGTAGATATAGAGTATATAGAGTAGATATAGAGTAGATATAGAGTATATAGAGTAGATATAGAGTATATAGAGTAGATATAGAGTAGACTATAGAGTAGACTATAGAGTAGACTATAGAGTAGACTATAGAGTAGATATAGAGTAGATATAGAGTAGACTATAGAGTATATAGAGTAGACTATAGAGTAGACTATAGAGTAGACTATAGAGTAGATATAGAGTAGACTATAGAGTAGACTATAGAGTAGATATAGAGTAGATATAGAGTATATAGAGTAGACTATAGAGTAGACTATAGAGTAGACTATAGAGTAGATATAGAGTAGATATATAGTAGACTATAGAGTATATAGAGTAGACTATAGAGTAGACTATAGAGTAGACTATAGAGTATATAGAGTATATAGAGTAGACTATAGAGTAGACTATACAGTATATAGAGTAGTCTATAGAGTAGACTATAGAGTAGATATAGAGTAGACTATAGAGTAGATATAGAGTATATAGAGTAGACTATAGAGTAGATTATAGAGTAGATTATAGAGTAGACTATAGAGTAGATATAGAGTATATAGAGTAGACTATAGAGTAGACTATAGAGTAGACTATAGAGTAGACTATAGAGTATATAGAGTAGACTATAGAGTAGACTATAGAGTAGATATAGAGTAGACTATAGAGTAGACTATAGAGTAGATAAAGAGTAGATATAGAGTATATAGAGTAGACTATAGAGTAGATATAGAGTATATAGAGTAGACTATAGAGTAGACTATAGAGTAGACTATAGAGTAGACTATAGAGTAGATATAGAGTAGACTATAGAGTAGACTATAGAGTAGACTATAGAGTATATAGAGTAGACTATAGAGTAGACTATAGAGTAGACTATAGAGTATATAGAGTAGATAGCTATAAGAGTAGACTTAGAGTAGACTATAGAGTAGACTATAGAGTATATAGAGTAGACTATAGAGTGACTTAAATGTAATGTAAATGTATATAGAGTAGATATAGATTAGACTATAGAGTAGATATAGAGTAGATATAGAGTAGACTATAGAGTAGATATAGAGTATATAGAGTAGACTATAGAGTAGACTATAGAGTATATAGAGTAGACTATAGAGTATATAGAGTAGACTATAGAGTATATAGAGTAGACTATAGAGTAGATATAGAGTAGACTATAGAGTAGATATAGAGTATATAGAGTAGACTATAGAGTAGACTATAGAGTAGACTATAGAGTATATAGAGTAGACTATAGAGTAGATATAGAGTATATAGAGTAGACTATAGAGTAGACTATAGAGTAGATATAGAGTATATAGAGTAGACTATAGAGTAGATATAGAGTATATAGAGTAGACTATAGAGTATATAGAGTATATAGAGTAGACTATAGAGTAGATATAGAGTATATAGAGTAGACTATAGAGTAGATATAGAGTATATAGAGTAGACTATAGAGTAGACTATAGAGTAGATATAGAGTAGACTATAGAGTAGACTATAGAGTATATAGAGTAGACTATAGAGTAGACTATAGAGTAGATATAGAGTAGACTATAGAGTAGACTATAGAGTATATAGAGTAGACTATAGAGTAGACTATAGAGTAGACTATAGAGTAGACTATAGAGTATATAGAGTAGACTATAGAGTATATAGAGTAGACTATAGAGTAGACTATAGAGTAGACTATAGAGTAGACTATAGAGTAGACTATAGAGTATATAGAGTAGACTATAGAGTATATAGAGTAGACTATAGAGTAGATATAGAGTAGACTATAGAGTATATAGAGTAGACTATAGAGTAGACTATAGAGTATATAGAGTAGACTATAGAGTAGACTATAGAGTAGACTATAGAGTAGACTATAGAGTAGACTATAGAGTAGATATAGAGTAGACTATAGAGTAGACTATAGAGTAGACTATAGAGTATATAGAGTAGACTATAGAGTAGACTATAGAGTATATAGAGTAGACTATAGAGTAGACTATAGAGTAGATATAGAGTATATAGAGTAGACTATAGAGTAGATATAGAGTATATAGAGTAGACTATAGAGTAGACTATAGAGTATATAGAGTAGACTATAGAGTAGACTATAGAGTAGATATAGAGTAGACTATAGTGTAGACTATAGAGTAGACTATAGAGTAGACTATAGAGTAGACTATAGAGTAGATATAGAGTATATAGAGTAGACTATAGAGTAGATATAGAGTATATAGAGTAGACTATAGAGTAGACTATAGAGTAGACTATAGAGTATATAGAGTAGATATAGAGTAGACTATAGAGTATATAGAGTAGACTATAGAGTAGACTATAGAGTAGACTATAGAGTAGACTATAGAGTAGATATAGAGTATATAGAGTAGACTATAGAGTAGACTATAGAGTATATAGAGTAGACTATAGAGTATATAGAGTAGACTATAGAGTAGACTATAGAGTAGACTATAGAGTAGACTATAGAGTAGACTACAGAGTATATAGAGTAGAGTATAGAGTAGACTATAGAGTAGACTATAGAGTATATAGAGTAGACTATAGAGTATATAGAGTAGACTATAGAGTAGACTATAGAGTAGATATAGAGTAGATATAGAGTAGATATAGAGTAGACTATAGAGTAGACTATAGAGTAGATATAGAGTAGACTATAGAGTATATAGAGTAGACTATAGAGTAGACTATAGAGTAGACTATAGAGTATATAGAGTAGACTATAGAGTATATAGAGTAGACTATAGAGTATATAGAGTAGATATAGAGTAGACTATAGAGTAGACTATAGAGTATATAGAGTAGACTATAGAGTAGACTATAGAGTAGACTATAGAGTAGACTATAGAGTAGACTATCGTAGACTACTAGAGAGGACTATAGAGTAGACTATAGAGTATAGACTATAGAGTAGGACTATCGAGTAGGACTATAGAGGTAGGCATAGTAGACTAGTAGACTATAGAGTTATACTATAGAGTAGACTATAGAGTACTATTAGAGTAGAACTATAGGAGTATACTATATAGTAGACTATAGAGTAGATATAGAGTAGACTTATAGAAGTATGACTAGTACTATAGAGTTAGATATAGAGTAGACTATAGAGTATATAGAGTAGACTATAGAGTAGACTATAGAGTAGACTATAGAGTAGACTATAGAGTAGACTATAGAGTAGACTATAGAGTAGACTATAGACACCCCTTTCTGTGTTTCAAACATTGTGTAACGAGGGCGATGCGCCAGTCGGTGGCAGAACACAGGAAGTTGTTACAGAACGCCAGCAAAAAAAAAACACCTCTATTTACATGTTGCTTAGGACTGCATTTCACACTACTTTTGGATTATAATTGGATTTTAAGGCTTGTATGAATGTCCTGCTTAATATAATGTGTGTGTCATTATCACAAATCAATTGCATTATACTTTTAAAAAAAACTTCAACCAGTAAAATGTCTCTTTGGCGAGCTTTTGCTACAGACTACAGTATGTCAATGAGCGTTAGCATTCCAGCTAACAACTGCTGCATCCAGAAGCACGGGGCAGTTATATGTCCAAGGAAATGTACTTCCTAAATATAATTAGGCTATAGTTTACTACAATGCCTAGAAGTAAATATTGATCACCCATATTTCTCCATCTGAAAATCTTCCCACTCTTAAAAAGTAGGCTATAAAAATAGCTTCAAGAGAAAGTCTCTCGAACTTTGCTCTCTTCAAAATACTCTACACCTACCATACTGGCTGATGTACTGGCTGATATAGCCCAGTAATACAGATATACACCTACCATACTGGCTGATATAGCCCAGTAATACAGATATACACCTACCATACTGGCTGATGTACTGGCTGATATAGCCCAGTAATACAGATATACACCTACCATACTGGCTGATGTACTGGCTGATATAGCCCAGTAATACAGATATGCACCTACCATACTGGCTGATGTACTGGCTGATATAGCCCAGTAATACAGATATACACCTACCATACTGGCTGACTGTACTGGCTGATATAGCCAGTAATACAGATATACACCTACCATACTGGCTGATGTACTGGCTGATATAGCCCAGTAATACAGATATACACCTACCATACTGGCTGATGTCCTGGCTGATATAGCCCAGTAATACAGATATACACCTACCATACTGGCTGATGTCCTGGCTGATATAGCCCAGTAATACAGATATACACCTACCATACTGGCTGATGTCCTGGCTGATATAGCCCAGTAAGACAGGCCTAATGTGGCCAGAATCTCTAGTGATTTAACCTATTTCGTAAGTTATTTTCCCCCATTTCATATTGCATGTAGGGCGCAAAATTGCTGGGACCATGGCTGGCAAGTGAGCTGTGTCACATACACCTAAAATAACATGGTGGGACTGCGGTTCGGTTTGGGACCAGTTCTTGTGGTAGAAGGGGGGGGGAGGGAATCGGACAGAAAGCCAGCGGGCGGGGGAGGTGTGCAGGGAGTGGGAGGAAGAAATCAGTCCTGTGCAGACCTCCATTTGGAAACTCATTATAACTGATGGTGAGCAGTTTTGGTGCTGCAGTGATGTGATTGTTCTTGTACATCTGGACTCATACAATATGTCACCCTTTAGTACAGTGCAGTTGAAGAAATGAAATCAATCAGCCACCACAGAAACATTCCCTCCTTCACTGAATACAACACAGTGGCATTACTGGGATGGTAACTCTGCTGAAAACAAAGCTTAGGCTGGTCACCAGCACTCACTGTGTTTTAGGCACTGGTCACCAGCCTTTATTGTGTTTTAGGCACTGGTCACCAGCCTCCACTGTGTTTTAGGCACTGGTCACCAGCCTCCACTGTGTTTTAGGCACTGGTCACCAGCCTTTATTGTGTTTTGGAAACTGGTGACCAGCCTTTGCTGTGTTTTGGCACTGGTCATCAGCCTCCACTGTGTTTTGGACCACATGGTGACCAGCTGTTTTGGACACTGGTCATCAGCCTTTTCTGTGTTTTGGACACTGGTCACCAGCCTTTGCTGTGTTTTGGACACTGGTCACCAGCCTTTGCTGTGTTTTGGACCACATGGTGACTAGCTGTTTTGGACACTGGTCATCAGCCTTCGCTGTGTTTTGGACACTGGTCATCAGCCTCCACTGTGTTTTGGACCACATGGTGACCAGCTGTTTTGGACACTGGTCATCAGCCTTTGCTGTGTTTTGGACACTGGTCACCAGCCTTTGCTGTGTTTTGGACACTGGTCACCAGCCTTTGCTGTGTTTTGGACACTGGTCATCAGCCTTTGCTGTGTTTTGGACACTGGTCATCAGCCTTTGCTGTGTTTTGGACACTGGTCACCAGCCTTTGCTGTGTTTTGGACACTGGTCATCAGCCTCCGCAGTGTTTTGGACACTGGTCACCAGCCTCCGCTGTGTTTTGGCTGGTTACCAGCCTTCACTTTGGACAATGGTGACCAGCATCCCGGGATGTGTTTTGGACACTGGTGACCAGCATAGTGATTAGTAAGGTAAAAAAAGACTGTATCAAGACTCAGGATATGACCCAGATGCAGACACAGGAGGCAGATAGTACAGTTCTCAGATCATTAATTATAAACACGGGGAAGGTAAAGGGCAGGTCGAGGAGGACATGCAGAGGTTCGTGATCAGGTCAGAGTCAGGCAGGTAAAGGATGGCAGGCAGACTTGGGGTCAGGGCAGGTACAGGACGGCAGGCAGGCTTGGGGTCAGGGCAGGTACAGGACGGCAGGCAGGCTTGGGGTCAGGGCAGGTACAGGACGGCAGGCAGGCTTGGGTCAGGCAGGTATAGACGGCAGGCAGGCTTGGGGTCAGGGCAGGTATAGGACGGCAGGCAGGCTTGGGTCAGGGCAGGTACAGGACGGCAGGCAGGCTTGGGGTCAGGGCAGGTACAGGACGGCAGGCAGCTTGGGGTCAGGGCAGGTACAGGACGGCAGGCAGGCTTTGGGGTCAGGGCAGCTATAGGACGGCAGGCAGGCTTGGGGTCAGGGCAGGTATAGGACGGCAGGCAGGCTTGGGGTCAGGGCAGGTACAGGACGGCAGGCAGGCTTGGGGTCAGGGCAGGTACAGGACGGCAGCAGGCTTGGGGTCAGGGCAGGTACAGGACGGACAGGCAGGCTTGGGGTCAGGGCAGGTATAGGACGGCAGGCAGGCTTGGGGTCAGGGCAGCTATAGGACGGCAGGCAGGCTTGGGGTCAGGGCAGGTACAGGACGGCAGGCAGGCTTGGGGTCAGGGCAGGTATAGGACGGCAGGCAGGCTTGGGGTCAGGGCAGGTACAGGACGGCAGGCAGACTTGGGGTCAGGGCAGGTATAGGACGGCAGGCAGGCTTGGGGTCAGGGCAGGTATAGGACGGCAGGCAGGCTTGGGGTCAGGGCAGGTATAGGACGGCAGGCAGGCTTGGGGTCAGGCAGGTACAGGACTGGCAGGCAGGCTTGGGGTCAGGGCAGGTATAGGACGGCAGGCAGGCTTGGGGTCAGGGCAGGTACAGGACTGCAGGCAGGCTTGGGGTCAGGGCAGGTATAGGACGGCAGGCAGGCTTGGGGTCAGGGCAGGTACAGGACGGCAGGCAGGCTTGGGGTCAGGGCAGGTATAGGACGGCAGGCAGGCTTGGGGTCAGGGCAGGTACAGGACGGGAGGCAGAATGGTCAGAACCAGGAAAAACTAGGAAACAGAACTTGAGAAACAGGAAGACGGGAAAGCATGCTGGTTTGATTTGGATCTCTTTTAGTCCCCATTTGGACTAATCTTCCAAGAGTCCTTAAACATTAAAATACACTTTATATACGAACACATTTTCACATATAACACACTATTACAAACATATATAATATACTAACATAATGAAGCAATAAATATTCAATCTAAAAAAACATTGATTCTTCATCTACTGTAATCCCACAACATTTCTGTGTATTATATTTAAATCGTTTTAAAATAATGTTTACATTTATATATTGAAAGGTTTCTGATTTGCTCAGTTAATTTATTCCATTGCTTTATTGCTCTAAATGGAAATGTTCTTTTGCCTATTTCTCTTTTCTGTCTGGATAACGCATAGATGGTGGACAATCTATTCCTAGTATTTACGGAATGTCTGTCTCTTACCAACTGATTATCGTTGTGAATAGAACTTGGCCGTTTTAAATGATGTATATTATGAAATAAAATAAGCATGTTTTTTTCAATTATCTTGTCGATTGATGACCAACCAAGAACATTGCGCATGACTGCAACAGAAGAACCATATCTCCACCGTAAAACAACCCTTGCTGCTTTGTTCTGTGCAATCTGCAGCCTCCTAACTTCACTTGATGATGCATTTCCCCAGACCACAGAACAGTAGTTCACCTGACTCTCAATTAATGCTTGTGTTATTTGCTTAAGATTTTTTCCTGGTAAATATTTAGCTATCCTTCTGATTATGCATGCTGTTTTATTTTTTTATTTTTTATACATAGATTAGTTATTTGAGACGACCATGATAAGCAGTTGTCTAGCTGCACTCCCAATAGTTTGGTTTCTGCCACTTCTTCAATTTGTACTCCCCCCCATACTTAATTGTATCCCATGCTGTTTTGGCCTTTTCCTAGTGGAACAGACCAACTTAACTTTGGTTTTCTTGGTGTTTAAAACAAGTTTGTTCTGGCAAACCCACTCCCTGATATTCTCCAAATCCCTTTGTAAAGCTTGCTGTACCTGTTGAACCGATTGTCTTGATGCATAAATTGTAGTATCATCTGCAAATATAGTAGCTTGAGTTTCAGCTAAGGCATAGGGAAGGTCGTTGGTATATATTAAATAAAGAAGTGGCCCAAGGCAGCTGCCCTGCGGTATTCCACAGTTTAACACGAGGGGAAGAAAATGAAGCATTGATATAGGTGGACTGTTTCCTGTCAGTTAGATATGACTGTACCCAATTCAATGCTACCTCCTTAAAACCATAATGCATTAATTTTGTCAAAATTATTTCATGATCCACTAAATCAAATGCTGCACTGAAATCTAAAAATAGTACACCCACAAACTTGCCATTATCCATAGCATTGAGCCACTGGTCAGTCATGTCAACCAATGCAGTGGTAGTGGAATGGTTTTTGCGATAAGCATGCTGATTGGCTGTAATCAGATCATTATTTTCCATGTACTCCCATATTTGTCTACTCACAATACCCTCCAATATCTTACTGAGTGTAGGGAGTAGACTAATTGGTCGACTATTGGCAGGAGTAGCGGGTTCTTTGCAGTCTTTTGGAATAGGACAAAGTTTAGCATGCTTCCATACATTTGCAAACATCCCCTTTTCCAGTGACCAATTAAATATGTATCTCAGTGGAACTGCAATCTGGGGAGCAGCACAGCGAAGTAAAAAATTGTCCATAAGATCATAACCTGTAGATTGACCACCGGTAATGACTTCAATAGGTTTAACACCTCCTCCACTGACACCGTTTGCAGACTAAAAGAGCAGATCTTGTTGCTCATAATATGATCATCAATCCATTGGACAATAGCTTGTTTGGAAGAATGTATGTTTACATTGTTGCTCAGTAAATTCATTTTCTTTGTAAAAAAATCTGCAAAATGATTGGCAATATCAACTGGTTTTGTTATTATTCTCCCGTCAACCTCCACACTAGATGGGCATGATGAGATAGAGGTACCAAGTAAACCCTTAACTGTGTTCCATACCTTTTTAGAATCATTTTTACAATCAATAAAAGCATTGTTGTAAAATAGCTTTTTTTCCCTTTCGACTAAATTTAACTGCATAATTACGCAATGTTCTATAATTCTGTTCATCAATTTCTGATTTTGATTTGGCTGCTAAGACTTTTGACATATTTCTTTGAGAAAAAGCCTCACCCTCTTCATCATCAATCCATGGAGACGGACGACCCCCAACTGTACTCTTTCTTACTGGGGCATGATGGTCCATTACCTCAGTGAGGTAATCAATAAAACCTTCTGTAGCATGATTTAAATCATCCTCTAGATAAATCAGCTCCCAGGGTACAGCAGCCAAATTAGAAATAGCCCATCATTTACAGATGCAGCTAAATGCGTTTCGGTCAAAGCCAAATTATGAATATTATTTATGTTGACCAAGTTAATAAAAACCTCATGTATTTTGTTAGGAAGGCTACATACATTAACCTGAGCTATATGCAACCCTTTCCTTGTCAAGGCTACATACATTAACCTGAGCTATATGCAACCCGTTCCTTGTCAAGTGAAGATCAATAGAGCATGAACATATCATAGAGCATGAACATATCATAGAGCATGAACATAGCATAGAGCATGAACATAGCATAGAGCATGAACATAGCATAGAGCATGAACATAGCATAGAGCATGAACATAGCATAGAGCATGTATTCATTATAGATGAAGGTGTCATGATACACTACAACACACAAAGTCAAATGTGAACATTAAATTAAAATAGCCAGGGAGTTACTCTAGAGTCCCGATACAATTGCCCGTTGATATAAAGTTTATCCATCACCATGGAGACTCGTTGATTCAGGCAACGTTTTTCCTTCATGATGGGATATAGTTTTTTTTCTCCTTTCATTGATCTCGGTGGGGAAGTGATCATTCGTTCCAAAATCAGTGTTTCTGAGTTCTCTGCCCATGTTCTTCGTCATTTCCTTTTGCTTAAATGTGTCAAAACATGCAATAATAGCCCATGGCCTATTTCCAGAGGCCTTACCTATTCCTATGGACTCTGGAGAAAGTGACATTACGCACAACATCAGTGGGCAGTTTTGGTTGAGTTGACATAAAGTCTAGGACTGTGTCCTCACAGCCTCTGCTGTTGTCATTCTCCGGTATCCCTGAAAATATCAGATTGTCCCGCATTGATCGACACTGTACATCAAGCAAGGTTTCTTTAAGTTGTTTGTTCTCCCTTTGTACCACCTCCACCTTGCTATGAACAGAGTCTACAGTACCTTTCATCCCTTTGTACCACCTCCACCTTGCTATGAATAGAGTCTACAGTACCTTTCATCCCTTTGTACCACCTCCACCTTGCTATGAACAGAGTCTACAGTATCTTTCATCCCTTTGTACCACCTCCACCTTGCTATGAACAGAGTCTACAGTATCTTTCATCCCTTTGTACCACCTCCACCTTGCTATGAATAGAGTCTACAGTACCTTTCATCCCTTTGTACCACCTCCACCTTGCTATGAATAGAGTCTACAGTACCTTTCATCCCTTTGTACCACCTCCACCTTGCTATGAACAGAGTCTACAGTACCTTTCATCCCTTTGTACCACCTCCACCTTGCTATGAATAGAGTCTACAGTACCTTTCAGCTCTGTGTTCTCTTTCCTTAGATCATCAATCTGACGTTGGCTGAATTCTGGACCGGCACATAATGCATTGATGTCCTCTCGTAATATATCCAAGATATCAAGTTTGGCAAGCCTTTCATTGATGGATTTTAACAAGTCAACGTCCATATCAGTAAACCTCTCCTCACACGCGCCCTCTTACTAAGGGATGGTTTGGTTCCATCGTTGATACCTACTGGTAAGACCTGAGAAGACTAACTGGCCACAGACAAACAGAGAACACAGGTATAAATACACAGGGGATAATGGGGCAGATGGGTGACACCTGGAGGGATGGAGACAAGCAGAAAGACAGGTGAAACAGATCAGGGTGTGACAGTATGAAATAAATAGTACAACTACTGAGCTATATTGTACGCAAAAAAAAAAAATGGAACATTTTATTATTTTATACTAATACAATTTCTCATTGAAAGATCATTTGTAATAAAGTACTAAAAAAAGGTAAAGATGTTTGCTAGCTTGAACAGCAAACTCAAAATGACACAGTATATGTCTGCTCTCTGAGCAGTATTAAAAACCGGTTGATACAAACTGGTCAATCTTTAGCTGGCTAGTTTATTAACCTAAGGTTTATTAAACTGTTGGCTGGTTAACATGATAAACTAGAAAAACTAATTGCTAGCCAACACCCCAGACCATAACTTACTCAGTAGCCTCCTCCTGTACACTCTGCATGCAAAGGCTCCCCAATAACTTTCCCCAGTTGCACAGCATGACTGAGCAGTTTACCTCACAATAATTAAGGCTTGTTTTTTTGTGTACCACAGCAAAGTTTTTATGACCTGCCTTGTCTGTCTGTCTGTCTGTCTGTCTGTCTGTCTGTCTGTCTGTCTGTCTGTCTGTCTGTCTGTCTGTCTGTCTGTCTGTCTGTCTGGGACAAGCTTTCCCAGTGCTGTTGGTCATTGAATGTCTGACGTGGCCTCGCTTGGCTCATGCACTTCTAAAAACGGCCACTAGATGGCGACCTAAACCATCTGATGTCCCCAAAACGGCTCTGTGAAAAAGTGCCACTTACGTGATACCATAGAGCAGCCTTCCTTTAAAGCATGGGTCGCGACGTGTCAGAGTAAATTTATAATTATTTCATTAATTTTTGTAATTGATTTGGCCAAGTGCAACTGAACTCTCTGCTCAGTTTGGCAGCTGCGCGAGTTTCGTCAGTTTCCTTGATAGATCAGTCCGTGACCCTCAGGCTGCAGTTCAGTCGTTCAGCAGCAGATGAAGTCCTGTCAGTCATTTTCCGCGTTCAAAACAACTGGGACCTCTGAAAAATACGAGGTCAGTAAACTGTACATTTGAAGATGAAACATGATCAGACCAACTGTGCATCTTACTGTGGAAATTATTATAGAAAACAAGTCTAGGTGGGAACTGTTGCTGTTAAAATACAAGTAATATGTTTTGTTCTGAACTGGAATAAACTGATTGGAGCAAGATGCTTTTTGAGGAAAACTCACACAGTTCTGGGTAGCTCCTCTACAGCAGGAAGCGTTCTCCTGCCTGACTGAGAATGCACTAGATGTTCTGATCCAGGTTGGCACCACATACCTATGTGAGTCAGGGTTCTCAACTCTGGTGTACTTGAAATACAAGTTTTAAAAAATTCAACCAGTCACACACCTCTCATTAGGTGTGTGTGTGTGTGTGTGTGTGTGTGTGTGTGTGTGTGTGTGTGTGTGTGTGTGTGTGTGTGTGTGTGTGTGTGTGTGATGCCTCAAAAAGCATCTTGCTTTAATCAGTTAATTCCAGTTCAGAATGAAAATGATTTATTGTATTTTAGCAGCAACAGTTCCAACCTAGACAGCTATGTAAGAGTGTTTTTAATTGGGGAAAATAAACATGAATAGCTATTTATATGGGTATTTCATTTAATTGTTATTTGTCTATATTGTATTTATCTTAGGTATCAGGGAAATTAAATTAAATGTACTGATGTTTTCATAAGCTTTGGTCCCAGGAAAACACAGATTTTCTCATTTGGATCCCAGGCTGAAAAAGTTGAACCGCTGCCATAGAGATTAGAGGATTCCTCTGTGTATCTGTCCCATTAGGGTGTCTGGGAGCGCTGTGGCTAGCGCCATGAGCCCATCTCCATTTTGAAGTAGTCAATTTTCTTCTTCTACTACTTCTATGAGTTGGTAAACAAACTGAAAGGGTGCACACTGCCACCTGGAGGGTGTTGTTGGAACAGGTGTAAAGCCAAGGTTGGCGATTTACTGCCATCGAGTATAATTCATTATATAAATAGCCTCCAACATTCTACTCAACAAATTGGATGCAGTTTATCACAGTGCCATCCGTTTTGTCCCATATATTACCCACCACTGCGACCTGTACGCTCTCATTGGCTGGCCATCGCTTCATACTCGTCGCCAAACCCACTGGCTCCAGGTCATCTACAAGTCTCTGCTAGGTAAAGCCCCGCCTTATCTCAGCTCACTGGTCACCATAGCAGCACCCACCCGTAGCACGCGCTCCAGCAGGTATATCTCACTGGTCACCCCCAAAGCCAATTCCTCCTTTGGCCGCCTTTCCTTCCAGTTCTCTGCTGCCAATGACTGGAACGAACTGCAAAAATCAATGAAGCTGGAGTCTTATATCTCCCTCACTAGCTTTAAGCACCAGCTGTCAGAGCAGCTCACAGATCACTGCACCTGTACATAGCCCATCTGTAAACAGCCCATCCAACTACCTCATCCCCATACTGTATTTATTTATCTTGCTCCTTTGCACCCCAGTATCTCTACTTGCACATTACTCTTATGCACATCTACCATTCCAGTGTCTAATAGCGCTACTGTAATTACTTCGCCACCATGGCCTATTTATTGCCTGACCTCCATTATCTTACCTCATTTACACTCACTATATATAGATTTTTCTTTGTTCTACTGTATTATTGACTGTATGTTTGTTTATTCCATGTGTAACTCTGTGTTGTTGTATGTGTTGAACTGCTGTGCTTTATCTTGGCCAGGTCGCAGTTGTAAATGTGAACTTGTTCTCAACTAGCCTACCTGGTTAAAAAAAGGTGAATTAAATAAAAAATTAGGTGATGCTGATGACATGGATGGAATCATGTGATCCTTCCTTAACCCATAGGAAGTCCCACCAGTTGACTACTTCAAAATGGTGGAAGCCTTCAATGGTAATATCCATGCACAAATGGGTTTTATCGGTCTTGAGGCCGCTATAAATCTTTATGTGCAATACAGAAGACCAGTGGTTCATGTATTTCTAACAAAGATGGTGGATAAATTAAGATAATTCACTCAGGCCGTTTCCCGTTGAAAAAAAATGGTCAGTTCCGTTCTGCTTAAGGGGGGGGGCTCTCCCATAGACACCAATGTGATAGCAGCTGGCTCTGGTCTGCTTAGTTCAAGAACTTCCATTGAACCAGAAAAAAATGAGGGCGTGGGATGACTGGCTTCCTCTTCCGTCTCGGTCTCCAATAACATTTTGCTCTGCCCGCAGCTCCTCCTTATGTGTTAGTTCAACCAATCATTTGGCCTATGTTCTTATGAGGCTTCCCTATTGGGCAGGTAGGACCTTTTAGAGGAACATCATTAAGAACCAGTCATCAATCTGTCTGTTACCCATAGAGATGGAAAGATGTCATAACCTTATATCCATCCAATTATGGCCTCTGTGAGCGCATGGGCAGCGCCATTGAGACTATCTCCATTTTGAAGTAGTCCATTTTCATCTTCACGATTGACTGAACCCTCCTGATGACCAGCTTAGACATGATGACTCCAACAGGGTCACCAGGAGGGATCAGCCAATGAAGTTGGAAGTCCCACCCAGTTGATTACATGAAAATGGTGGAATCCCTCACTGGCAATGTCCATGCAAAAACAGGTTATTTTCCAGATATGACCCCTCTTTCCATCTCTATGCTGTTACCCCATAAAAGAGTAAACCAAACACCCAGGTGGGAAGACTGCCTTGACTGGGCTCCTGTGTGCCATGTGCTAAGTTTTGACTAAAAAAAGGATATAGCTTTCATCAGATTAGACATTTCGTAGCATTTTAGGATAATTAATGTGTCAGATTTAAAAAAAATAAAAGAGTTTAAGGTCAGGAAAAGTGTTTGGGTTAGCTAAGACGCAAAAAAAAAAATATAAAAATAACCTTTTGACTTAAATTTGACAAAAGCTGTATCCGTTCTAGCCATGGCCACGTGCTGTTTGAAGGGTGCATGTGTGTTTATCCCAGTGGTTAATGCAAGGTACGCCTTGCTTTAACTGCTATTTGCAATTCAACAACAACAACAACAGATAATGAAACAAACCAAAAGAAAGTAATGTTCATTTTTATTCTTTCTACATGCTACATTCTATTCCGGTGTACTTTGTTAACATGAAGCTGATGAGGACTAATTGTTACACACCATGGCTGTATTTACACAGGCAGCCCAATTCAGATCTTTTTGCAATTGGGGGGGATTGTCGTGGAACATCGCAACACTTCAACACTTGGAGAAGTAGCTAGGGGCCACCGTCGCGAGACATTCCTTCTGGAAGAGCAGATCGATCCTACAAGATAATTAAAATGTCCATATTCAGTTACAGCCCTAGAGGTGCTTGCATAAATTCACTAAAAGACATCCTAAATAAACGAAAAGACACCCTAAATTCACTAAAAGACATCCTAAATTCACTAAAAGACATCCTAAATTCACTAAAGGACACCCTAAATTCACTAAAGGACATCCTAAATTCACTAAAAGACACCCTAAATAAACGAAAAGACACCCTAAATTCACTAAAGGACACCCTAAATTCACTTAAAAGACACCCTAAATTCACTAAAGGACATCCTAAATTCACTAAAAGACACCCTAAATTCACTAAATGACATCCTAAAGTGACATTCTCATAGAATGTTTCACACATTTAAACATTGAATGCGAACCAATAAACTCACTTTGATATGATGGAAATAAAATGTACAAAATGTAAAATACACATTTTTAATTTGCATACTTACATTTTCTTTAGAGCCATTGTTTGTTGACCGCGACCACTTTCCCCGTTTGAATGAGAGAGAAAAAAACAATTTAAAAGTTAATAGGAATTTCTGTGCTGAAACACAGTATATTAACACAGTAAGAAACTGGAGAGAAAACATCCACCTCAAAGCCAAACACTTACATTGTCTGTTTGATGGTCGCCACACAGTTTAAGTCATCACTTATGTTGTCGTCAATCAAAGCTTGAGAGAAACAAAAAGCCCAACAGAGATGCATAACTGACACTGTCACACAAGCCATTTTAATCTAACATCCAACTACTCTATCAATAATCCTGTTGTGCATCTTTAGCACGTTAATACATGTATTTTTTCTTCGATAGGTCAAATACATTGAACTCACCACTGCAGTTCATCTGGCAAAGGTTCAGCGATGGCGTTGAGCCCGAGGAACAAATCACACGATCGCTCAGCTGGAACAAGCCGAAGAGGGTTCCCATGGTCTCTTCTTCGCTGGAGTCTTCCTCTCCTGAGGTGAAGCGATTCCCAGCGTGTCTCTTACCCCTCTTAGGAGGGGGCTCAGAGCGGGTAGGAAGGGTAAGGCGGGTAGGATAGTTAGGATGGTTAGGGCGGGTAGGATTGGTAGGATGGTTAGGGGGTAGGATGGTTAGGGCGGGTAGGATTGGTAGGATGGTTAGGGCGGGTAGGATGGTTATCATTGTTAGCAGGGTGGGTAGGGTGGACATCATCCCCGGCGTGTCTCTTACCCCTCTTAGGAGAAGGCTCAGAACGGGTAGGGTGGGTAGGAGGGGTAGGATGGTTAGGGCGGGTAGGATGGTTAGCATTGTTAGCAGTGTGGGTAGGGTCAACATCATCCCCTGCATGTCTCTTACCCCTTCTACGAGGGGGCTCGGTACGGGTAGGAGGGACATCAGGGCCGTCATCATCCCTCCAAACACTCACAAAACTGGTGTTGAAACCTGAGGCCTTCTCCACGTGGCAGACGACTGGAAGAGGCAACAAATGGAGTGTTACTTAATCAGGGCCGATCCCCCCATACACAGATTTAGACTAGTCTTCGAATAAAAAGCCATTTCAATTGAGAATCTCGATTTAAAGTGTTTCTTAGTCCAGGATGAGGCTTAATCTGTGTTCTGCGAAACCAGTCCACAGGATTTAAGAAATAATTCCTGTTTCTTTAAGGAAAAAACTCCATTGGGTTCTAACTAATGTAACTTACTTTTAGCCACAAAATCGTTGTTTGTCAGGTTCTTCACTCCGGCTCCCCCAGTCAGGTTGAATTTGAGGGCCTCCTTCTCCAACAAGTTCTTCAGCTCACATTTGGAGAGGATCCGTCCCTCAGACAGACTGGGGACCAAGGCTGCTACAGCCAACACCACCAACATCTGCATCTTCATGTTGTCTCTGTCCGGCTTGTCTTTCCTCGATTGAGACGAGAAGATCACAGTGGCACAGTAAATATACTCTTGGTGCCCCTAGCCTCTTGGGAGTGACGTGACCCAGACTCGTACTTACCTTTTGTTTTTTTAATCTAAAGTAAGGCAATAAAGCTGGCTCTCTGAAATCTGTGAAAGGACTACGTCAATGTAACAAAACTCCACCCAATATTTTGTTTCACCACTCAGTTCAGACCCCTTAGGGAAATGCTTTAAAAACTGCCTTGTGATGGTATAACAAAAGGGTTTTCCTTTGTTAAATAAGTTACACCTTGACCTACTGAAAACGATGCTTAGACTTTAGACACACAATAAGGTCAAACAACTCTCACGGGTATCTCACGACCACATGACTGCAATCACCAGGTAACTTCAATCGCTATGTGCCACACCTAATAACAACACTACGTATGTGTCCAAAAGTAATCTCTGGAAACGGAGAGAAAACCGAAACCCTCACCAAGAGCTAAAAATAGCATTCTTTTCATTTTCCTGTTCTGACTGATCACATGACATATAGGAGTAACGTGAGACCCATCAATGTGGTTTGTTCTCATGCATTGTATTCATCTGTACTGTTCATGTCAGGGACACTGTGTTTGCAGATGGATAACATGTCTGGAATGGAACAATACAAAAAGGTACCATGTCAATGACAAACTCAGCAAAAAAAATAAACGTCCCTTTTTCAGGACCCTGTCTTTCAAAGATAATTCATAAAAATCCAAATAACTTCACAGATCTTCATTGTAAAGGGTTTAAACATGGTTTCCCATGTTTGTTCAATGAACCATAAACAATTAATGAACATGCACCTGTGGAACGGTCGTTAAGACACTAACAGCTTACAGACGGTAGGCAATTAAGGTCACAGTTATGAAAACATAGGACACTAAAGAGGCCTTTCTACTGACTCTGAAAAACACCAAAAGAAAGATGCCCTGGGTCCCTGCTCATCTGTGTGAACATGCCTTAGGCATGCTGCAAGGAGGCATGAGGACTGCAGATGTGGCCAGGGCAATAAATTGCAATGTCCGTACTGTGAGACGCCTAAGACAGCGCTACAGGGAGACAGGACGGACAGCTGATCGTCCTCGCAGTGACAGACCACATGTAACACCACCTGCACAGGATCGGTACATCCGAACATCACACCTGCGGGACAGGTACAGGATGGCAACAACAACTGCCGGAGTTACATCAGGAACGCACAATCCCTCCATCAGTGCTCAGACTGTCCGCAATAGGCTGAGAGAGGCTGGACTGAGGGCTTGTAGGCCTGTTGTAAGGCAGGTCCTCACCAGACATCACCGGCAACAACGTCGCCTATGACACAAACCCACCGTCGCTGGACCAGACAGGACTGGCAAAAAGTGCTCTTCACTGACGAGTCGTGGTTTTGTCTCACCGAGGGTGATGGTTGGATTCGCGTTTATAGTCGAAGGAATGAGCATTACACTGAGGCCTGTACTCTGGAGCAGGATCGATTTGGAGGTGGAGGGTCCGTCATGGTCTGGGGCGGCGTGTCACAGCATCATCGGACTGAGCTTGTTGTCATTGCAGGCAATCTCAACGCTGTGCGTTACAGGGAAGACATCCTCCTCCCTCATGTGGTACCCTTCCTGCAGGCTCATCCTGACATGACCCTCCAGCATGACAATGCCATCAGCCATACTGCTCGTTCTCTGCGTGATTTCCTGCAAGACAGGAATGTCAGTGTTCTGCCATGGCCAGCAAAGAGCCCGGATCTCAATCCCAATGAGCACGTTTGGGACCTGTTGGATCGGAGGGTGAGGGCTAGGGCCATTCCCTCCAGAAATGTCCTGGAACTTGCAGGTGCCCTGGTGGATGAGCGGGGTAACATCTCACAGCAAGAACTGGCAAATCTGGTGCAGTCCATGAGGAGGAGATGCACTGCAGTACTTAATGCAGCTGGTGGCCACACCAGATACTGATTGTTACTTTTGTAGGTCTTTCCCTCCACCCCTGGATGCAGCCTCCATCAAGGTCTTCCCCTCCACCCCTGGATGCAGCCTCCATCAAGGTCTTCCCTCCACCCATGATGCAGCCTCCATCAAGGTCTTCCCCTCCACCCCTGGATGCAGCCTCCATCAAGGTCTTCCCCTCCACCCCTGGATGCAGCCTCCATCAAGGTCTTCCCTCCACCCCTGGATGCAGCCTCCATCAAGGTCTTCCCCTCCACCCCTGGATGCAGCCTCCATCAAGGTCTTCCCTCCACCCCTGGATGCAGCCTCCATCAAGGTCTTCCCTCCACCCCTGGATGCAGCCTCCATCAAGGTCTTCCCTCCACCCCTGGATGCAGCCTCCATCAAGGTATTTCACACGTTGTCAAATAAAAGCCTCGCTCGGTTTAGCTCTTTAAGGATCAATGAAAGAGTCTTCTAATAAACAGTCAAATTAAATACCCACTGGGCACAGCACGTCATGGCTCCCGGGTGACGCAGCGGTCTAAGGAACTGCATCTCAGTTCAAGAGGTGTCACTACAGTCCCTGGTTCGATTCCAGGATGTATCACATCCGGCCGTGATTGGGAGTCCCATAGGGCGGTGCATAATTGGCCCGGCATCGTCCAGGTTTGGCCGGGGGCAGGCCGTCATTGTAAGTAAGAATTTGTTCTTAACTGACTTGCCTAGTTAAATAAAGGTTAAATAAATAAATACAAACGTGGATAATTGGTTAATATTTGGTTTAGAAGTAGATAAATGAAATTACAACCTATATTCACCCACTCAGACAGCCAAAAGTTAGTTGAATTTCCAGTGTGTTATTACTATGCTTTCAACCATTTAAAAGCGCAGCAAAGTTGAAATGGGAAGACAATGTCAGGTATTTAGTTAATTGATACAACATATTAACGTGGTATCACTGTGCTTCATCTAATAACCTAATGACCTGGGTTGTAGTTGAGATGACATTAAAAGTACACGGTGCAAGTGATCAATGCTGTTGTAGATTCCTGACAGATAATTAGAGCCTCTTGTGAAGATCTCCACAGACCTGTGATGACCTATGACCTGCTATCTGGAATGTGCACTCTCTATGAGATTACAGCAGAAGAAACGTATCCAGGTAGTTACTGTAGCCTCAACATGTAACCACGGATGTTGTTCATTTAAAGGTTGAATGTTGCATTAGTTTGTATTATAGCCTTAACTTTCAGATATTTGCTGTATTACAAAAGTAATATTGAATTGTGTTTGGTTGTCAACGCAACCAGATATGAACATTTATAGGAGATGTATCTACTGCTGGGATAGTACCATCTGAACCACTGGCTTCCTCCCATTCTTTAACTTCTGGTTGGATAGTTCCATCTGAACCACTGGCTTCCTCCCATTCTTTAACTTCTGGTTGGATAGTACCATCTGAACCACTGGCTTCCTCCCATTCTTAACTTCTGGTTGGATAGTTCCATCTGAACCACTGGCTTCCTCCCATTCTTTAACTTCTGGTTGGATAGTACCATCTGAACCACTGGCTTCCTCCCATTCTTTAACTTCTGGTTGGATAGTTCCATCTGAACCACTGGCTTCCTCCCATTCTTTAACTTCTGGTTGGATAGTACCATCTGAACCACTGGCTTCATCCCATTCTTTAACTTCTGGTTGGATAGTACCATCTGAACCACTGGCTTCATCCCATTCTTTAACTTCTGGTTGGATAGTACCATCTGAACCACTGGCTTCCTCCCATTCTTTAACTTCTGGTTGGATAGTACCATCTGAACCACTGGCTTCATCCCATTCTTTAACTTCTGGTTGGATAGTTCCATCTGAACCACTGGCTTCCTCCCATTCTTTAACTTCTGGTTGGATAGTTCCATCTGAACCACTGGCTTCCTCCCATTCTTTAACTTCTGGTTGGATAGTTCCATCTGAACCACTGGCTTCCTCCCATTCTTTAACTTCTGGTTGGATAGTACCATCTGATCCACTGGCTTCATCCCATTCTTTAACTTCTGGTTGGATAGTACCATCTGAACCACTGGCTTCCTCCCATTCTTTAACTTCTGGTTGGATAGTTCCATCTGAACCACTGGCTTCATCCCATTCTTTAACTTCTGGTTGGATAGTACCATCTGAACCACTGGCTTCTGGTTGGATAGTACCATCTGAACCACTGGCTTCCTCCCATTCTTTAACTTCTGGTTGGATAGTTCCATCTGAACCACTGGCTTCCTCCCATTCTTTAACTTCTGGTTGGATAGTTCCATCTGAACCACTGGCTTCCTCCCATTCTTTAACTTCTGGTTGGATAGTTCCATCTGAACCACTGGCTTCATCCCATTCTTTAACTTCTGGTTGGATAGTACCATCTGAACCACTGGCTTCCTCCCATTCTTTAACTTCTGGTTGGATAGTTCCATCTGAACCACTGGCTTCATCCCATTCTTTAACTTCTGGTTGGATAGTTCCATCTGAACCACTGGCTTCCTCCCATTCTTTAACTTCTGGTTGGATAGTACTATCTGATCAACTGGCTTCATCCCATTCTTTAACTTCTGGTTGGATAGTACCATCTGAACCACTGGCTTCATCCCATTCTTTAACTTCTGGTTGGATAGTACCATCTGAACCACTGGCTTCCTCCCATTCTTTAACTTCTGGTTGGATAGTACCATCTGAACCACTGGCTTCCTCCCATTCTTTAACTTCTGGTTGGATAGTACCATCTGAACCACTGGCTTCCTCCCATTCTTTAACTTCTGGTTGGATAGTTTCCATCTGAACCACTGGCTTCATCCCATTCTTTAACTTCTGGTTGGATAGTACCATCTGAACCACTGGCTTCATCCATTCTTTAACTTCTGGTTGGATAGTACCATCTGAACCACTGGCTTCATCCCATTCTTTAACTTCTGGTTGGATAGTACCATCTGAACCACTGGCTTCCTCCCATTCTTTAACTTCTGG
The DNA here is from genome assembly GCF_901001165.1 of Salmo trutta. Taxonomy (NCBI): domain Eukaryota; kingdom Metazoa; phylum Chordata; class Actinopteri; order Salmoniformes; family Salmonidae; genus Salmo; species Salmo trutta. The sequence continues at coordinate 619,671 of NW_021822340.1, read as the reverse complement.
TTGGATAGTTCCATCTGAACCACTGGCTTCATCCCATTCTTTAACTTCTGGTTGGATAGTTCCATCTGAACCACTGGCTTCATCCCATTCTTTAACTTCTGGTTGGATAGTACCATCTGAACCACTGGCTTCAATCCCATTCTTTAACTTCTGGTTGGATAGTACCATCTGAACCACTGGCTTCATCCCATTCTTTAACTTCTGGTTGGATAGTATCATCTGAACCACTGGCTTCATCCCATTCTTTACTTCTGGTTGGATAGTTACCATCTGAACCACTGGCTTCATCCCATTCTTTAACTTCTGGTTGGATAGTATCCATCCTGAACCACTGGCTTCATCCCATCTTTAAACTTCTGGTTGGATAGTTCCATCTGAACCACTGCTTCATCCCATTCTTTAACTTCTGGTTGGATAGTACCAATCGAACCACTGGCTTCATCCCATTCTTTAACTTCTGGTTGGATAGTACCATCTGAACCACTGGCTTCATCCCATTCTTTAACTTCTGGTTGGATAGTACCATCTGAACCACTGGCTTCATCCCATTCTTTAACTTCTGGTTGGTTAGTACCATCTGAACCACTGGCTTCATCCCATTCTTTAACTTCTGGTTGGATAGTACCATCTGAACCACTGGCTTCCTCCCATTCTTTAACTTCTGGTTGGATAGTACCATCTGAACCACTGGCTTCCACCCATTCTTTAACTTCTGGTTGGATAGTACATCTGAACCCTGGCTTCATCCCAGTCTTTAACTTCTGGTTGGATAGTACCATCTGAACCACTGGCTTCCTCCCATTCTTTAACTTCTGGTTGGATAGTTCCATCTGAACCACTGGCTTCATCCCATTCTTTAACTTCTGGTTGGATAGTACCATCTGAACCACTGGCTTCATCCCATTCTTTAACTTCTGGTTGGATAGTACCATCTGAACCACTGGCTTCCTCCCATTCTTTAACTTCTGGTTGGATAGTACCATCTGAACCACTGGCTTCATCCCATTCTTTAACTTCTGGTTGGATAGTACCATCTGAACCACTGGCTTCATCCCATTCTTTAACTTCTGGTTGGATAGTATCATCTGAACCACTGGCTTCATCCCATTCTTTAACTTCTGGTTGGATAGTTCCATCTGAACCACTGGCTTCATCCCATTCTTTAACTTCTGGTTGGATAGTATCATCTGAACCACTGGCTTCATCCCATTCTTTAACTTCTGGTTGGATAGTTCCATCTGAACCACTGGCTTCATCCCATTCTTTAACTTCTGGTTGGATAGTATCATCTGAACCACTGGCTTCATCCCATTCTTTAACTTCTGGTTGGATAGTACCATCTGAACCACTGGCTTCATCCCATTCTTTAACTTCTGGTTGGATAGTACCATCTGAACCACTGGCTTCATCCCATTCTTTAACTTCTGGTTGGATAGTACCATCTGAACCACTGGCTTCATCCCATTCTTTAACTTCTGGTTGGATAGTATCAAGAATATTAATTAAAATGAACATACAGTACCATAAGGAAAGTATTCCTGTGACTTTTTCCACATTTTGTTACGTTACAGCCCTATTCTAAAACGGATCCCCTCAATCTACCCACAATACCCCATAATGACAAAGCACACACAGGTTTTATAAAAATATCACATTTACGTAAGTATTCAGACTCTTTACTCAGTGCTTTGTTGAAGCACCTTTCGCAGCGATTACAGCCTCGAGTCTTCTTGGGTATGATGCAACAAGCACACCTGTATTTAGGGAGTTTCTCACATTCTTCTCTGCAGATCCTCTCAAGCTCTGTCAGATTGGATGGGGAGCATGAAGATATTAGTTCGGGTTCAAGTCCGGGTTCAAGTCTGGCTGGGCCACTCAAGGAAATTCAGAGACTTGTCCCGAAGCCACTCCTGCGTTGTCTTGGCTGTGTGCTTAGGGTCGTTGTCATGTTTTATGATGAACCTTCACCCCAGTGTAAGGTCCTGAGCGCTCTGGAGCAGGATTTCTCTGTTCATCTTTCCCTCAATCCTGACTAGTCTCCCAGTCCCTGCCACTGAAAAACATCCCCACAGCATGATGGCTGCCACCACCATGCTTCACCGTAGGGATGTTGACAGGTTTCCACCAGACGTGACGCTTGGCATTCGTGCCAAAAAGAGTTCAATCTTGGTTTCATCAGACCATAGATTCTTGTTTCTCATGGTCTGAGTCCTTTAGGTTACTTTTGGCATGTGCCTTTTACTGAGGAGTGGCTTACGTCTGGCCACTCTACCATAAAGGCCTGATCGGTGGAGCGCTGCAGAGATGGTTTTCCTTCTAGAAAGTTAGCCCATCTCCACAGAGGAACTCTGGAGCTCTGTCAGAGTGACCATCAGGTTCTTGGTCACCTCCCTGACCAAGGCCCTTTCTCCCCCGATTGCTCAATTTGCAAACATTCCTAAAAACCTGTTTTCGCTTTGTCATTATGGGGTATTGTGTGTAGATTAATGAGTGGGGGACAATTGAATCAATTTTAAAATTAGGCTGTAACATAACAAAATGTGGAAAAAGTCAAGGGGTCTGAATACATTCCGAATGCGCTGTATGTTACTATAAGGGGAAAATGCTCCATATCCCATGGAATGAAACAATATGACCTTATTTTTCATTGCATCCCGCTACACCATACGATTACTGATAACTGTCTTGTCCAAATGTTGTTGTATTGTCTGTCTGGTTGAGTATTGTCCAGTCAATCATCCTCCATTTATTATGGTTGTCTTGTCACTGTCATTATCGTGTTGTTTTTATGGTTTCTTTTGGTAAATATTTTCTTAACTCTTTCTTGAACTGCATTGTTGGTTAAGGGCTTGTAAGTAAGCGTTTCACGGTAAAGTCTACACTTGTTGTATTTGGCGCATGTCACAAATAAAGTTTGATTTGATTTTGAAGTAGATAATTTTTTATTGTTTAACAGTAAACATGACACTAACAAAAGTTCCAAAAGAATAAAGACATTTCAACATTTTGGGGTTGGAGGGTTTGTATTTTGTCCTGTAATTTATTCAATGTAATTGGAGAATCCACTGGGTTCTGGTTGTTTTTAATAGTTGATTCTAAGATTTGTATTTGATCATGTATATGTTTTTGCTGTTTATTCTTTGTTATAGAGCCAAAAAGATTGGAGAAGTGGTTTATCCATACATCTCCATTTTGGATAGATAATTCTTTGTGTTGTTTGTTTAGTGTTGTCCAGAAAATCTCTCTATGTCTCTGTCTCTCTCGCCCTCTCTGTCTCTCTCGCCCTCCCTGTCTCTCTCGCCCTCTCTGTCTCTCTCGCCCTCTCTGTCTCTCTCGCCCTCTCTCTCTCTCTCTATGTCTATGTCCCTCTCTCTCTCAAGCCCACATGCACGCACACAGTGGTTGATTGAGGTACATTAGAGGTGTGTTGTGCCTGGTCTAGCAGATATCCCAGTTCACAGTAGTCCAGTACTGCCCTCTAGTGGTGTTCAGTTGAATCTCCAGACGTGCTGCTGGTGTTTCCACCACTACTGGACTGGTAGTTCTAGTTAGGGACCTTTAAAATGGATTCATCCCAGTTAACCACTATTAGACCATGGTTACACCTCAAAAAGAACCCTATTCCCTATATAGTGCACTACTTTAGACCAGAGCCCTATTCCCTATATAGTGCACTACTTTAGACCAGAGCCCTATTCCCTATATAGTGCACTACTTTAGACCAGAGCCCTATTCCCTACAGTGAGGGAAAAAAGTATTTTACCCCCTGCTGATTTTGTACGTTTGCCCACTGACAAAGAAATGACCAGTCTATAATTTTAATAGTTGGTTTATTTGAACAGTGAGAGACAGAATAACAAAAAAAAAATCCAGAAAAACACATGTCAAAAATGTTAAATTGATTTGCATTTTAATGAGGGAAATATGTATTTGACCCCCACTCAATCAGAAAGATTTCTGGCTCCCAGGTGTCTTTTATACAGGTAACGAGCTGAGATTAGGAGCACACTCTTAAAGGGAGTGCTCCTAATCTCAGTTTGTTACCTGTATAAAAGACACCTGTCCACAGAAGCAATCAATCAATTAGTTTCCAAACTCTCCACCATGGCCAAGACCAAAGAGCTCTCCAAGGATGTCAGGGACAAGATTGTAGACCTACACAAGGCTGGAATGGGCTACAAGACCATCGCCAAGCAGCTTGGTGAGAAGGTGACAACAGTTGGTGCGATTATTCGCAAATGGAAGAAACACAAAATAACTGTCAATCTCCCTCGGCCTGGGGCTCCATGCAAGATCTCACCTCGTGGAGTTGCAATGATCATGAGAACGGTGAGGAATCAGCACAGAACTACACATGAGGATCTTGTCAATGATCTCAAGGCAGCTGGGACCATAGTCACCAAGAAAACAATTGGTAACACACTACGCCGTGAAGGTCTGAAATCCTGCATCGCCCGCAAGGTGCCCCTGCTCAAGAAAGCACATATACATGCCTGTCTGAAGTTTGCCAATGAACATCTGAATGATTCAGAGGACAACTGGGTGAAAGTGTTGTGGTCAGATGAGACCAAAATTGAACTATTTGGCATCAACTCAACTCGCCATGTTTGGAGGAGGAGGAATGCTGCCTATGACCCCAAGAACACCATCCCCACCGTCAAACATGGAGGTGGAAACATTATGCTTTGGGGGTGTTTTTCTGCTAAGGGGACAGGACAACTTCACCGCATCAAAGGGACGATGGACGGGGCCATGTACCGTCAAATCTTGGGTGAGAACCTCCTTCCCTCAGCCAGGGCATTGAAAATGGGTCGTGGGTGGGTATTCCAGCATGACAATGACCCAGAACACACGGCCAAGGCAACAAAGGAGTGGCTCAAGAAGATGCACATTAAGGTCCTGGAGTGGCCTAGCCAGTCTCCAGACCTTAATCCCATAGAAAATCTGTGGAGGGAACTGAAGGTTCGAGTTGCCAAACGTCAGCCTCAAAACCTTAATGACTTGGAGAAGATCTGCAAAGAGGAGTGGGACAAAATCCCTCCTGAGATGTGTGCAAACCTGGTGGCCTACTACAAGAAACATCTGACCTCTGATATCCAACAAGGGTTTTGCCACCAAGTACTAAATCATGTTTTGCAGAGGGGGTCAAGTACTTATTTCCCTCATTAAAATGCAAATCAATTTAACATTTTTGACATGCGTTTTTCTGGATTATTTTGTTGTTATTCTGTCTCTCACTGTTCAAATAAACCTACCATTAAAATTATAGACTGATCATTTCTTTGTCAGTGGGCAAACGTACAAAATCAGCAGGGGATCAAATACTTTTATTCCCTCACTGTATATAGTGCACTACTTTAGACCAGGGCTCATAGGACCCACCCTGCTCCTCCCACCCTAGCTCTGTTGTAGGGGCCCACACCCTGTCCCTGTTCTAGTCAGGAATGTAGAGAATGTTGTGTCCGCAGTAGGGGGCCTTTCTCCCAGGCCCCGGGAGACCAGTCTGCTGGCTAATGACTGACCAGACTATCCGAGTGTTAAACCAGGGATTGACTCCAGTGTCTGTGTTGCTGAAAACCCAGCTCGTTCTCTCTCTCCCTCCCTCTCTCTCTCTCCCTCCCTCTCAACCTCCCTCCCTCTCTCCCTCCCTCTCTCCCTCCCTCTCTCCCTCCCTCCCGAATTATTGCTTATCTTGACAACATATGATGTCCATTATAGCTTATAGAAGCAAATGTTTATTTCTTCAATAGAGAAAATCGTCATGTAAAGAAACATTTTAGTGAATGTTGGTTAAGAAACCGTTGTCGCAATTCAACACATGGAAATGTAAGGGGGGGATACATATTACAATGGTAATATAATAATCAGCATACAGAATAAAATGGTGCTCTCCAAAATAGAGGATTTGTCGAGATAACAACTACAAAAACGTCATGCATTGACAGAGTGATCTTCACAAGCCAACTTGTCATAAAGAGAACAGAATGTAGCAGCTAACTACACAGGACATAGAGAACAGAATGTAGCAGCTAACTACACAGGACATAGAGAACAGAATGTAGCAGCTAACTACACAGGACATAGAGAACAGAATGTAGCAGCTAACTACACAGGACATAGAGAACAGAATGTAGCAGCTAACTACACAGGACATAGAGAACAGAATGTAGCAGCTAACTACACAGGACATAGAGAACAGAATGTAGCAGCTAACTACACAGGACATAGAGAACAGAATGTAGCAGCTAACTACACAGGACATAGAGAACAGAATGTAGCAACTAACTACACAGGACATAGAGAACAGAATGTAGCAGCTAACTACACAGGACATAGAGAACAGAATGTAGCAGCTAACTACACAGGACATAGAGAACAGAATGTAGCAGCTAACTACACAGGACATAGAGAACAGAATGTAGCAGCTAACTACACAGGACATATATTTTACAGACTTTTCAGTCTTGTCACAGCTAACAAACAACTCTCTCTCACACCACTACAACACACAGCATGGTCAGTCCAGACACCACAGAGACGAGGCATGCCTCCTAAATAGGGCCCATAGGGCTCTGGTCAGAAGTAGTGCAACTCTATACGAAATAGGGACTCAGTCAAGGCCTGATCTATAGTCATTGACGTTGGGATTGTGCTCGTCTCAGCAGACCAGGCCGTAGCAATCCTGTATAGCTAAAACAATTATCCTCCTTATTAGCAGTGCTGAAGGCAGAGTCCCCCAGGGCTGTGTCTCGGCGCCCCTAAAGATTGACGTTTCCATGGTAGAACAGGCCTGTAGAGTGACGGTTCCATGGTAGAACAGGCCTGTAGATTGACGGTTCCATGTTAAAACAGGCCTGTAGAGTGACGGTTCCATGGTAGAACAGGCCTGTAGAGTGACGGTTCCATGGTAGAACAGGCCTGTAGAGTGACGGTTCCATGGTAGAACAGGCCTGTAGAGTGACGGTTCCATGGTAGAACAGGCCTGTAGAGTGACGGTTCCATGGTAGAACAGGCCTGTAGAGTGACGGTTCCATGGTAGAACAGGCCTGTAGAGTGACGGTTCCATGTTAAAACAGGCCTGTAGAGTGACGGTTCCATGATAGAACAGGCCTGTAGATTGATGGTTTCTAGTTAGAACACCACTGTAGGTTGACAGTTCCATGTAAAATAGTCTGTCTGTCTGTCTGTCTGTCTGTCTGTCTGTCTGTCTGTCTGTCTGTCTGTCTGTCTGTCTGTCTGTCTGTCTGTCTGTCTGTCTGTCTGTCTGTCTGTCTGTCTATGCTGCATGCCTGTTCTTATTGTGTGACTGAAGGAGGGGGAGTTTGGGGGAAGGAGTTGGTCTGGTCATGGTGATTCTGGGCAGAGCCCCTCCTGGACCCTGAGATCCAGACAGCTGCACGGTATGGGCTGGCAGAGTACTGCAGGGGGTCTGGAGGGTATGCACCTGAGGAACCTGGGACATTATCTGTCTATCTACTGGTCTGTCTACCTGTCTGTCTGCCTGTCTGTCTATATGGTCTCCCTCGGAGGCCTTCTCCAGAAGCTGGGCCAGGGGGGTGGGGGAGTGGAGAAGCTGGCGACAGAGGTGCTCTTTGAACCCTGTAAAGGGCTCCAGTAACCCAGGCTGGACTGGGACCGGGGCTGGGACACACCCCTCCTCCTCCTCCCACAGACACCCCAACGTCGTCCCCCGTCTCCCACAGTCCCTCAGCCTCCTTGTGTTGGAGATGGGCAGTCTTCTCAGGGCTGGTTTCAGAGGACGGATGGGGCAACGCTGGAGCTGAGACTGGGACTGTGGCTGTCTCAGGTTGCTGCTGTTCTCGGCCTTGGACCATGTGATGCTCAGTCTGATCAACAGCATCTCTTTCCTCCCCTGGGTTGGAGCCCTTGGTTCAGTCCACTCAGTCCTTCCTTGGGTTAAAGCCTTTGGATCGGTCCACTCAGAGGAGTATGGAGGGGGGTTATCTCTCAGAAGGTGTGGCTGGAATCTGTATACATTCTCAGGACCGATGGTGTTATATATAGCACAGGTGGGTGTAGAAGAGAGGACTCTGGGATACAGGGGTTTTCTATCTTCCTCTGCCTTCCTGGTTTGTGTTTCATTGTCAGGGGTGATGGGGTACACTGCCTGCAGCACGGGGCTGTGGAACGTGATGCGTTGGGTCTTGGGTGGAGGTTGATCAGAAATGACCTTGGACATGGTCACAACAGGTACTTCGAGGAGGTCCTCATTATTAAAACTCTTCTTCAGACCAACAGCCTTCTTCTCTGGAAGTCCAGGGGGGACGTCTCCCTGCTTCTTCAGACCAACAGCCTCCTTCTCTGGAAGTCCAGGGGGGACATCTCCCTGCTTCTTCAGACCAACAGCCTCCTTCTCTGGAAGTCCAGGGGGGACGTCTCCCTGCTTCTTCAGACCAACAGCCTCCTTCTCTGGAAGTCCAGGGGGGACGTCTCCCTGCTTCTTCAGACCAACAGCCTCCTTCTCTGGAAGTCCAGGGGGGACGTCTCCCTTCTTCTTCAGACCAACAGCCTCCTTCTCTGGAAGTCCAGGGGGGACATCTCCCTTCTTCTCAGGCCTACAGCAACAGGTGATAGACAAAATGTGAATTGAGACTGAGAATTCAGTCTTACCATCATGCAAATCAGAGAGATACAGAGACAACAAGGACAACATGTAGGGGCTCTGATTTCTAACATGTTTAAAGAGATGTCATATTTTCTCTGTGAAAATGGCTGTAAATTGTAGTATAAATGTTGTACATTGACATTAATGTCAGAGTCAGTTTGCAGAGTGAACACAGCAGCACAGTATATTCTCCTAAACTAGCTCCGTGTTTTATACCCCTGGAGAGATCCATCCTCTGTTTTATGAATTGTTCTGAATCTTCTCATTATTGTGTTAGGGGTGGATATCTCAATTCAATAAAAGACCGATAAAATATTGAATCCCCAGCAGTTTGTTCGTTCCACTAATGATGCTTTGACATTTTAACTTTATTCAAAGGAACATCGAAACTCCAATATCACTTATAGTAAATAAATTATTTTGGGCAAAATGGAGACATTATGAAATGCACTCTGGTAAACCCGAGGTGATGTAGATAGTATTAAATTAAGAACCTAATTTCAGGCTTTACGAGAAAGCTAGCCCTCCGTGTTGGCTGTTTGACAGAAAGCTAGCCCTCCGTGTTGGCTGTTTGACAGAAAGCTAGCCCTCCGTGTTGGCTGTTTGACAGAAAGCTAGCCCTCCGTGTTGGCTGTATGACAGAAAGCTAGCCCTCCGTGTTGGCTGTATGACAGAAAGCTAGCCCTCCGTGTTGGCTGTATGACAGAAAGCTAGCCCTCCGTGTTGGCTGTTTGACAGAAAGCTAGCCCTCCGTGTTGGCTGTTTGACAGAAAGCTAGCCCTCCGTATTGACTGTTTGACAGAAAGCTAGCCCTCCGTGTTGGCTGTTTGACAGAAAGCTAGCCCTCCGTGTTGGCTGTTTGACAGAAAGCTAGCCCTCCGTGTTGGCTGTTTGACAGAAAGCTAGCCCTCCGTGTTGGCTGTTTGACAGAAAGCTAGCCCTCCGTGTTGGCTGTTTGACAGAAAGCTAGCCCTCCGTATTGGCTGTTTGACAGAAAGCTAGCCCTCCGTGTTGGCTGTTTGACAGAAAGCTAGCCCTCCGTGTTGGCTGTTTGACAGAAAGCTAGCCCTCCGTGTTGGCTGTATGACAGAAAGCTAGCCCTCCGTGTTGGCTGTTTGACAGAAAGCTAGCCCTCCGTGTTGGCTGTTTGACAGAAAGCTAGCCCTCCGTGTTGGCTGTTTGACAGAAAGCTAGCCCTCCGTGTTGGCTGTTTGACAGAGCCTCCGTGTTGGCTGTTGACAGAAAGCTAGCCCTCCGTGTTGGCTGTTTGACAGAAAGCTAGCCCTCCGTATTGACTGTTTGACAGAAAGCTAGCCCTCCGTATTGACTGTTTGACAGAAAGCTAGCCCTCCGTATTGACTGTTTGACAGAAAGCTAGCCCTCCGTGTTGGCTGTTTGACAGAAAGCTAGCCCTCCGTATTGACTGTTTGACAGAAAGCTAGCCCTCCGTATTGACTGTTTGACAGAAAGCTAGCCCTCCGTATTGACTGTTTGACAGAAAGCTAGCCCTCCGTGTTGGCTGTTTGACAGAAAGCTAGCCCTCCGTGTTGGCTGTTTGACAGAAAGCTAGCCCTCCGTGTTGGCTGTTTGACAGAAAGCTAGCCCTCCGTATTGGCTGTTTGACAGAAAGCTAGCCCTCCGTATTGGCTGTTTGACAGAAAGCTAGCCCTCCGTATTGGCTGTTTGCATTCCAGAAGCACTTCCTTTTCATTTCATATTGAGCCACTTTACGCCCATTTTATTAGTCCAACTGGGTTCCATGCTAGAGGTGATTGTGTTGTGTTTGTGTTTGTGTTTGTGTTGTGTGTGTGTGTGTGTGTGTGTGTGTGTGTGTGTGTGTGTGTGTGTGTGTGTGTGTGTGTGTGTGTGTGTGTGTGTGTGTGTGTGTGTGTGTGTGTGTGTGTGTGTCTGTGTGTCTGTGTGTCTGTGTGTCTGTGTGTGTGTGTCTGTATGAGTGTGTAATCTGCATGGCCCTCACAACTCTCCAGTTCCGCTCAGGCTCTTAACCTCTCTCTCCAACTGCTCTCTCCTTCTTTCCCTCACCAGATAGACAAATGAATGTTGCAGAGCTCCTCTCCCCCTGCCTCCCTCTCTTTCCGCCCTGCTTCCCCCTTCTCCTCCTGCCTCAGGCAGCAGACTAACCAGCCTTTAAATCATTAATAAGCAGAAAATGAAACTGCATATGTCTGCTGCCGGAGATATTGACTAGGCACTTCTTTCTCCTCTTCACCTCTCTTTTCATTTGATGCCGTGAATTTAACCAACAAGCCACTCATATTTAGAGGAGCTAAAGCTGTGAAAAACTGATTACTGTACGTAGACTATACCTGGGGAGGGATGATTACTGTACGTAGACTGTACCTGGGGAGGGATGATTACTGTATGTAGACTACACCTGGGGAGGGATGATTACTGTATGTAGACTACACCTGGGGAGGGATGATTACTGTATGTAGACTATACCTGGGGAGGGATGATTACTGTATGTAGACTATACCTGGGGAGGGATGATTACTGTACGTAGACTATACCTGGGGAGAGTTGATTGCTGTATGTAGACTACACCTGGGGAGGGATGATTACTGTATGTATGTATGTAGACTACACCTGGGGAGGGATGATTACTGTATGTAGACTATACCTGGGGAGGGATGATTGCTGTATGTAGACTACACCTGGGGAGGGATGATTACTGTATGTATGTATGTAGACTACACCTGGGGAGGGATGATTACTGTATACAGACTATACCTGGGGAGGGATGATTACTGTATGTAGACTACACCTGGGGAGGGATGATTACTGTACGTAGACTACACCTGGGGAGGGATGATTACTGTACGTAGACTATACCTGGGGAGGGATGATTACTGTACGTAGACTACACCTGGGGAGGGATGATTACTGTACGTAGACTATACCTGGGGAGGGATGATTACTGTATATAGACTATACCTGGGGAGGGATGATTACTGTACGTAGACTATACCTGGGGAGGGATGATTACTGTATGTATGTAGACTATACCTGGGGAGGGATGATTACTGTATATAGACTACACCTGGGGAGGGATGATTACTGTATATAGACTATACCTGGGAGGGATGATTGCTGTATGTATATAGACTATACCTGGGGAGGGATGATTGCTGTATGTATGTAGACTACACCTGGGGAGGGATGATTGCTGTATGTATGTAGACTATACCTGGGGAGGGATGATTGCTGTATGTATGTAGACTATGCCTGGGGAGGGATGATTGCTGTATATAGACTATACCTGGGGAGGGATGATTGCTGTATGTATATAGACTATACCTGGGGAGGGATGATTGCTGTATGTATATAGACTACACCTGGGGAGGGATGATTGCTGTATGTATGTTGACTACACCTGGGGAGGGATGATTGCTGTATGTATGTAGACTATACCTGGGGAGGGATGATTGCTGTATGTATGTAGACTATGCCTGGGGAGGGATGATTGCTGTATATAGACTATACCTGGGGAAGGATGATTGATGTATGTATATAGACTATACCTGGTGAGGGATGATTGCTGTATGTAGACTATACCTGGGGAGGGATGATTGCTGTATGTATATAGACTATACCTGGGGAGGGATGATTGCTGAATGTATATAGACTATACCTGGGGAGGGATGATTGCTGTATGTATATAGACTATACCTGGGGAGGGATGATTGCTGTATGTATGTATGTCGACTATACCTGGGGAGGGATGATTGCTGTATGTAGACTATACCTGGGGAGGGATGATTACTGTATATAGACTATACCTGGGGAGGGATGATTACTGTATATAGACTACACCTGGGGAGGGATGATTACTGTATATAGACTACACCTGGGGAGGGATGATTACTGTATATAGACTATACCTGGGGAGGGATGATTACTGTATATAGACTACACCTGGGGAGGGATGATTACTGTATGTATATAGACTATACCTGGGGAGGGATGATTGCTGTATGTATATAGACTATACCTGGGGAGGGATGATTGCTGTATGTATATAGACTATACCTGGGGAGGGATGATTGCTGTATGTATGTAGACTACACCTGGGGAGGGATGATTGCTGTATGTATGTAGACTATACCTGGGGAGGGATGATTGCTGTATGTATGTAGACTATGCCTGGGGAGGGATGATTGCTGTATATAGACTATACCTGGGGAGGGATGATTGCTGTATGTATATAGACTATACCTGGGGAGGGATGATTGCTGTATGTATATAGACTATACCTGGGGAGGGATGATTGCTGTATATAGACTATACCTGGGGAGGGATGATTGCTGTATATAGACTATACCTGGGAAGGGATGATTGCTGTATGTATGTAGACTATACCTGGGGAGGGATGATTGCTGTATGTATGTAGACTATACCTGGGGAGGGATGATTGCTGTATGTATGTAGACTACACCTGGGAAGGGATGATTGCTGTATGTATATAGACTATACCTGGTGAGGGATGATTGCTGTATGTATATAGACTATACCTGGGGAGGGATGATTGCTGTATGTATATAGACTATACCTGGGGAGGGATGATTGCTGTATGTATGTATGTAGACTATACCTGGTGAGGGATGATTGCTGTATGTATGTATGTAGACTATACCTGGGGAGGGATGATTGCTGTATGTATATAGACTGTACCTGGGGAGGGATGATTGCTGTATGTATGTAGACTATAGCTGGGGAGGGATGATTGCTGTATGCATGTAGACTATACCTGGGGAGGGATGATTGCTGTATGCATGTAGACTATACCTGGGGAGGGATGATTGCTGTACGTAGACTATACCTGGGGAGGGATGATTGCTGTATGTAGACTATACCTGGGGAGGGATGATTGCTGTATGTAGACTATACCTGGGGAGGGATGATTGCTGTATGTAGACTATACCTGGGGAGGGATGATTGCTGTATGTTGACTATACCTGGGGAGGGATGATTGCTGAATGTAGACTACACCTGGGGAGGGATGATTGCTGTATGTAGACTATACCTGGGGAGGGATGATTGCTGTATGTAGACTATACCTGGGGAGGGATGATTGCTGTATGTAGACTATACCTGGGGAGGGAGAAGCGTGAGACTGAGCAGTACTGAGGCGGGGTCCCCCAGGGGTGTGTCCTGACTCCCCTGTAGATTTACTGTGTGAGTAGCTCCTCTTCCTCACATTGGGTCGTGAGTAATTAGTTAGAACCTACATGGAGAAAGGTATCGAACCTGTACCCAGCTGGACCTGGGGGTCTCTCCTGGTGCAGAGGCTCATGGGTTCTGGTAGATTTGATGATGGGTGGAAGTCTGGAACATCTCAGGTAGCCAGTTCCCCTCAATTCCAGACTGGCTCTATGACAAACATAAAGACACATACACTGAGTGATAAAACATTAGGAACACCTGCTCTTTCCATTACATACTGTAGACTGACCAGGTGATTCCAGGTGAAAGCTATGATCCCTTATTGATTTCACTTGTTAAATCCACATCAATCAGTGTAGATGAAGGGGAGGAGACAGGTATAAAAATGATTTTTAAGCTTTGAGACAATTGAGACATGGATTGTGTGTGTGTCCCATTCAGAGGGTAAATGGGCAAGACAAAATATTTAAGTGCCTTTGAACAGGGTATGGTAGTAGGTGCCAGGTGCACCGGTTTGTGTCAAGAACTGCAAAGCTGCTGGGTTTTTACACACTCAACAGTTTCCTGTGTGTATCAAGAATTGTCCACCACCCGAAGGACATCCAGCCAACTTGACACAACTGTGGGAAGCATTCGGAGTCAACATGGGCCAGCATCCCTGTGGAACGCTTTCGACACCTTGTAGAGTCCATGACCCGCCGAATTGAGGCTGTTCTGAGTGCAAAAGGGGGAGGGGTGCAACTCAATATTAAGGTGTTCCTAATGTTTGGTATACTAAGTGTATAGACATGGGGTTATATTGACTCATATAGACATGGGGTTATATTGACTCATACAGACATGGGGTTATATTGACTCATATAGACATGGGGTTATATTGACTCATATAGACATGGGGTTATATTGACTCATATAGACATGGGGTTATATAGACTCATATAGACATGGGGTTATATAGACATGGGGTTATATAGACTCATATAGACATGGGGTTATATAGACTCATATAGACATGGGGTTATATAGACTCATATAGACATGGGGTTATATTGACTCATATAGACATGGGGTTATATTGACTCATATAGACATGGGGTTATATAGACTCATATAGACATGGGGTTATATAGACTCATATAGACATGGGGTTATATTGACTCATATAGACATGGGGTTATATAGACTCATATAGACATGGGGTTATATTGACTCATATAGACATGGGGTTATATAGACTCATATAGACATGGGGTTATATTGACTCATATAGACATGGGGTTATATTGACTCATATAGACATGGGGTTATATTGACTCATATAGACATGGGGTTATATAGACTCATATAGACATGGGGTTATATAGACTCATATAGACATGGGGTTATATAGACTCATATAGACATGGGGTTATATTGACTCATATAGACATGGGGTTATATTGACTCATATAGACATGGGGTTATAGAGACTCATATAGACATGGGGTTATATAGACATGGGGTTATATTGACTCATATAGACATGGGGTTATATTGACTCATATAGACATGGGGTTATATAGACTCATATAGACATGGGGTTATATTGACTCATATAGACATGGGGTTATATTGACTCATATAGACATGGGGTTATATAGACTCATATAGACATGGGGTTATATAGACTCATATAGACATGGGGTTATATTGACTCATATAGACATGGGGTTATATAGACTCATATAGACATGGGGTTATATTGACTCATATAGACATGGGGTTATATAGACTCATATAGACATGGGGTTATATTGACTCATATAGACATGGGGTTATATTGACTCATATAGACATGGGGTTATATTGACTCATATAGACATGGGGTTATATAGACTCATATAGACATGGGGTTATATAGACTCATATAGACATGGGGTTATATAGACTCATATAGACATGGGGTTATATTGACTCATATAGACATGGGGTTATATTGACTCATATAGACATGGGGTTATAGAGACTCATATAGACATGGGGTTATATAGACATGGGGTTATATTGACTCATATAGACATGGGGTTATATTGACTCATATAGACATGGGGTTATATTGACTCATATAGACATGGGGTTATATAGACATGGGGTTATATAGACTCATATAGACATGGGGTTATATAGACTCATATAGACATGGGGTTATATAGACTCATATAGACATGGGGTTATATAGACTCATATAGACATGGGGTTATATAGACTCATATAGACATGGGGTTATATTGACTCATATAGACATGGGGTTATATAGACTCATATAGACATGGGGTAATATTGACTCATATAGACATGGGGTTATATTGACTCATATAGACATGGGGTTATATTGACTCATATAGACATGGGGTTATATAGACTCATATGGACATGGTGTTATATTGACTCATATAGACATGGGGTTATATAGACTCATATAGACATGGGGTTATATAGACTCATATAGACATGGGGTTATATAGACTCCAGTTCAATCCAAAGCATTTTCCCTCAGGGACAGGAAGTGTTGCATGTTGAGGAGTGGTCTGGATAGAAACATGTCAATAAAAGAAGTGAGGAAGTACCTGGGGTCAGGATGAATCTTAGTAACAGGGGGCAGTCTGAGCTCGGGGATGGTGTGTCTCTTCGGGAACCCCCGTGACCTTTTCACCTTTGAGGCGTGACTCAGGGTGCTTCTCATACTGGGCATGCTCCGTAGGCTCAGCGTCTCTTCCTGGTCTTCCTCCTCCAGCGCTCCTCTTCTCGTTCCGCCAGGCAGCGTGGCCAGATCTCTAGTCACATCCTGAACAAAATGAAAACACACAGTGGGGGTGTTTGTGTTCATATGATGCTCTGTCTGATCTTTCCAGATCTACAGGAAGGACGTAGAGGGTCGAAGACTGGGGGTCAATTTGAGATCTAACAATCAACCACTGTGTATTGATCATTTCAAAAAGTCTGTGCTTTCCCTAAACCCTATTCCAGAGTGTTAGAAGAGAGGATAGTATCTGTATGAAGATGACTTACTAGCTGCTGCTTCCTGTACTTTACCTTACGGTGCTGCAGGTAGGCTGGCTCTGAGTAGTATGAGAGGACAGGGGAAACGGTCTCTCTGTGGGGTGATTGGGTTCTCTTCTTGATCCTGGGGAGGTGCATCTTAAGGAAGTACTGCTGATCAGAGGGCCTGTCCACAAGAGACATGGATGTTTCCTCAGAATGGACAAGGAAACAGGGTTATATATATATATTGTTGGTACCTATGAAGCTACGTTGTACAACTTTTCTAGAAATAAACGATGTCACAACTTGAAACTGTCTGCAGCATCAACGAATATCCAATCCTGATATTGTGTGGTATGTGTACAACTTCCCTAGAGATAAAGAAACGTTGTTTATCGTCAACGTATATCCAATCCTGATATTGGACAAGTTCTTCAGAGACATACAAACTCATAACTTCAAACTTTTTTTGCATCAATTTATATATATTGGAAACACACTCACCAGCCTCTTGTTCCTTCCATGAAGTGTTTCAGGATGCTGCTGTTGTCCTCATATCTACTGTAGAAGAGGCGGGAGACAGAAAATAGCTTAAAAACCTTTAAATTACGTTTCCAAACTGAGAATTAATCTAAACATTCCTATTCATTAGAATGAGTCTTTTTGTTGTGGTAATTATTCATTCTTTCAACCCAAGCCAGCAGCACCGGTAAGATTCTATTAGTGCGGAAAGCTATTTGCATATAAATAGCATTTTGCTGCATTAATTCCAGCTCTAGGCATAGGAAAACATGTTTAATGATTGCTTGGGTGTTAATCTGACAAACTGATTCAAGAGAAGTCTTTTAAATTAACCCAGTTTGTGTTTTTAAAGGTAAATTGTTGATTAAGTTTAAAATTTGCCATGAAATAACCGGTTGTATCTGGTCCTCTCCCGTCTCTCTCCCAAAACACAACCTCCAAAATACTCCGTCAAGTCATTTCAAGTGGTCCTTAACCCTCACATGAACTAGGGAATGCTGCCTATAACCTCATGATAATTCTGAGTATTCAGACAAAATCAGATGTCTGGCCTTTGACAAAGCTCTTTCTTGAGTTGAAGAACAACCTGAAATGTGCTTAGCATTTCTGCAGAATAAAGCTATAGCATACATCTACCTTAAAGACACTGAGCTAAGTTACTGTGTAAAGTTCAGTAGTGAGACGTACCCGAGTGCTGGTCATGTCAGCCGTTGAGCAGGGTGGATAGTGGGAGGTAAAGTGTTGAGTCTCTTGCTGCCTGCCCCCTCCTACCTCTTGCAGAGAACACTGTGAACTAACACTGAGGGGATAGGTCAGCTCTAAAGTCCTAGTTATTAAGCCACCCCACTGCTGCTGATTGGTTCTTCTATGGGGACAGCCAAATAAAACTTTTGGAACCTTTTTTTCCTAAGAGTGTAGCTATCTATGACATCCTAAGCTAGCCATATCAGGGCTAGGGGCTGGCCGTACTCCTTCAATAAGACCCCACACAAAACAGGGACTACTCAGTCTGAAGGAACAGGGACCACTCCGTCTAAAGGAACAGGGACCACTCCGTCTAAAGGAACAGGGACCACTCCGTCTAAAGGAACAGGGACCACTCCGTCTGAAGGAACAGGGACCACTCCGTCTGAAGGAACAGGGACCACTCCGTCTGAAGGAACAGGGATCACTCCGTCTAAAGGAACAGGGACCACTCCGTCTGAAGGAACAGGGACCACTCCGTCTGAAGGAACAGGGACCACTCCGTCTAAAGGAACAGGGACCACTCCGTCTAAAGGAACAGGGACCAGGAACAGGGACCACTCCGTCTAAAGGAACAGGGACCACTCCGTCTGAAGGAACAGGGACCACTCCGTCTGAAGGAACAGGGACCACTCCGTCTGAAGGAACAGGGACCACTCCGTCTGAAGGAACAGGGACCACTCCGTCTGAAGGAACAGGGACCACCCCGTCTAAAGGAACAGGGACCACTCCGTCTGAAGGAACAGGGACCACTCCGTCTAAAGGAACAGGGACCACTCCGTCTAAAGGAACAGGGACCACTCCGTCTAAAGGAACAGGGACCACTCCGTCTGAAGGAACAGGGACCACTCCGTCTGAAGGAACAGGGACCACTCCGTCTGAAGGAACAGGGACCACTCCATCTAAAGGAACAGGGACCACTCCATCTAAAGGAACAGGGACCACTCCGTCTAAAGGAACAGGGACCACTCCGTCTAAAGGAACAGGGACCACTCAGTCTGAAGGAACAGGGACCACTCCGTTTAAAGGAACAGGGACCACTCAGTCTGAAGGAACAGGGACCACTCCGTCTGAAGGAACAGGGACCACTCCGTCTAAAGGAACAGGGACCACTCCGTCTAAAGGAACAGGGACCACTCCGTCTAAAGGAACAGGGACCACTCCGTCTAAAGGAACAGGGACCACTCCGTCTGAAGGAACAGGGACCACTCCGTCTGAAGGAACAGGGACCACTCCGTCTGAAGGAACAGGGACCACTCCGTCTAAAGGAACAAGACCCACTCCGTCTAAAGGAACAAGACCCACTCCGTCTGAAGGAACAGGGACCACTCCGTCTGAAGGAACAGGGACCACTCCGTCTAAAGGAACAGGGACCACTCCGTCTAAAGGAACAGGGACCACTCCGTCTAAAGGAACAGGGACCACTCCGTCTAAAGGAACAGGGACCACTCCGTCTGAAGGAACAGGGACCACTCCGTCTGAAGGAACAGGGACCACTCCGTCTGAAGGAACAGGGACCACTCCGTCTGAAGGAACAGGGACCACTCCGTCTGAAGGAACAGGGACTACTCCGTCTAAAGGAACAGGGACTACTCCGTCTGAAGGAACAGGGACCACCCCGTCTAAAGGAACAGGGACCACTCCGTCTGAAGGAACAGGGACCACTCCGTCTAAAGGAACAGGGACCACTCCGTCTAAAGGAACAGGGACCACTCCGTCTAAAGGAACAGGGACCACTCCGTCTGAAGGAACAGGGACCACTCCGTCTGAAGGAACAGGGACCACTCCGTCTGAAGGAACAGGGACCACTCCATCTAAAGGAACAGGGACCACTCCATCTAAAGGAACAGGGACCACTCCGTCTAAAGGAACAGGGACCACTCCGTCTAAAGGAACAGGGACCACTCAGTCTGAAGGAACAGGGACCACTCCGTTTAAAGGAACAGGGACCACTCAGTCTGAAGGAACAGGGACCACTCCGTCTGAAGGAACAGGGACCACTCCGTCTAAAGGAACAGGGACCACTCCGTCTAAAGGAACAGGGACCACTCCGTCTGAAGGAACAGGGACCACTCCGTCTGAAGGAACAGGGACCACTCCGTCTGAAGGAACAGGGACCACTCCGTCTAAAGGAACAAGACCCACTCCGTCTAAAGGAACAAGACCCACTCCGTCTGAAGGAACAGGGACCACTCCGTCTGAAGGAACAGGGACCACTCCGTCTAAAGGAACAGGGACCACTCCGTCTAAAGGAACAGGGACCACTCCGTCTGAAGGAACAGGGACCACTCCGTCTGAAGGAACAGGGACCACTCCGTCTGAAGGAACAGGGACCACTCCGTCTGAAGGAACAGGGACTACTCCGTCTAAAGGAACAGGGACTACTCCGTCTAAAGTCCATTCCAAAGGGACTCTCTATTCTAATTATTCATGAGTGAGTTTCTGAGTAATACAGGGAGTACTCAGTACTGTAACGCTGTGAGGTGAACCTGATATAACAGACGTAGTGTGACCTGTTAGACCTATTACTGTAAGACATTACCACAGTTGATTGCATCAGAATAGATTTAGGCTACCATCATCTAGATTTATAGGATTTTACCTTGAGGGTTGAAATGATTTTGCCCTTACAGTATGTGCTTTTTTCAGGTATACCATTATCACTGATTAACAGAACAAAACATTACCTTAAAAACTATGAACTTATTTCCTCTGACTGGTATCCTGAGTTGAGCCCTGTGTTTGAGAGATCTGTGAGTTTACCCCTGTGTTTGAGAGATCTGTGAATTTAGCCCTGTGTTTGAGAGATATGTGCTTGAGAGATCTGTGAGTTGAGCCCTGTGTTTGATAGGAGACCTGTGAGTTGAGCCCTGTGTTTGAGAGGAGACCTGTGAGTTGAGCCCTGTGTTTGATAGGAGACCTGTGAGTTGAGCCCTGTGTTTGAGAGGAGACCTGTGAGTTGAGCCCTGTGTTTGAGAGGAGACCTGTGAGTTGAGCAATGTGTTTGAGAGGAGACCTGTGAGTTGAGCACTGTGTTTGAGAGGAGTCCTGTGAGTTGAGCCCTGTGTTTGAGAGGAGTCCTGTGAGTTGAGCCCTGTGTTTGAGAGGAGTCCTGTGAGTTGAGTCCTGTGTTTGAGAGGAGACCTTTGAGCCGAGCCCTGTGTTTGAGAGACCTGTGAGCCGAGCCCTGTGTTTGAGAGATCGGTGATTTGAGCCCTGTGTTTGAGAGATATGTAAGTTGAGCCCTGTGTTTGAGAGATATGTAAGTTGAGCCCTGTGTTTGAGAGATATGTAAGTTGAGCCCTGTGTTTGAGAGATATGTAAGTTGAGCCCTGTGTTTGAAAGATGTGAGTTGAGCCCTGTGTTTGAGAGATATGTAAGTTGAGCCCTGTGTTTGAAAGATATGTGAGTTGAGCCCTTGTGTTTGTGATTAGATATTAAACTCTAGTTGCATCGGGGACCCCCACCTGATTCAACTTGTCAACTAATCACCAAGCCCTTGAATAGGTGAATCAGGTGAGCTTGTTGAGACCTACAACAACATTGTGAAACGTCTGGGGGACCCCGAAGGAGGGTTGAGAAACACGGCTTTAGAGGCTCAGTGGACTGTGAACATTCCTGTCAGCACAGACACAGAGAGGGACTGAGGACCAGCCGGGATACTTCTGTTACCTACCAGGCTGGTCCTCTCTGTTACCTCCTTTCTAGTAGAAGAGGAAGTAACAGAGAGGACCAGCCTGAACAATGTAGAAGAGGAGATAACAGACAGGACCAGCCTGGATACTGTAGAAAGTATCTCCTAACAGGCCACACCAGAGGGTCTAACCACCTCCTACTGTGATGTCTCCCAGAGGAGAGCTCTCCTAACAGGCCACACCAGCATCACACACATTCCA
Source organism: Salmo trutta (assembly GCF_901001165.1). NCBI lineage: Eukaryota > Metazoa > Chordata > Actinopteri > Salmoniformes > Salmonidae > Salmo > Salmo trutta. Next base: position 597,678 of record NW_021822340.1, on the reverse strand, counting down.
GACACTACAATCATTAGCTCCCTCACATAATCCACACAGAGCACACACTCACCAAGCGTGGAGCTGTTGTTGTTAGTTCCAGCATATATAGACCATTTACAGCGAACTATCCAATGAAGTGGGACCTAAATACCTGATAGTCTTTCTCTGTCATTGTTTAAATTTCTTTTTGCAGTTTCAGAGATAAGTTAATGTTGTTTGGAGAGAAATAAACCATTTCACTTAATGTTGTTTGGAGAGAAATAATTTGTACCTTTATTTAACTAGGCAAGTCAGTTAAGAACAAATTCTTATTTACAATGATGGACTACTGGGGAACAGTGGGTTAACTGCCCTGTCCAAGGGCAGAAGAACAGATTTTTACCTTGTCAGCTCGGGGATTCGATCCATCAACCTTTCGGTTACTGGCTCGATGTTGTAACCACTAGGCTACCTGCCGCCCCAGGTAGCCTAGTGGTTAAATAAAACCAGTTCAGAAATGTTGTTTGATTTTAATCTATAATATTTACTGGTGACCACTGCTCCCTACTGGTAAATGGCAGAATGAAGTAAGTCCAAGGACCTCAACGGAGTCAAAGGCTACGTCCCAATTGACCATCCTTCCCCTGGAAGTGTGTATACCAGTGTAAACCTGCATACTTCAGGAGAAGGGTGGAGAATGGGGACACAACCTGAGGTATAGATGTCCACTCCAGTTCTCTCCTCCTTAATGAGCTAACTAAATTACCCTTCAACCTTCCAAAGCTTATTAGCAGCCCTCTAATTGACCCTTCACGTTAATTAATTAATTAATTAGCTTACTTGCTAGCGTGGAACATTAGACCCCATTTTCATCTGATCAGCAACAAAATGGGGACAAGTGAGGCATACGTTGAGTAACTTTACAAAAGTTCATTTCTGATTCTGAAGTGGCATGTAGCCTAGCGGTTAAAGTGTTGGTCCAGTAACTAAAAAGTTGCTAGTTTGAATACTTGAGCAGACGATGTGCCCTTGAGCAAGGCACTTAATCCTAATTTGCTCTAGGGGTGCCGTACTACTATGGCTAAACCCTGTAAAACCACACATTTCACTGACCTATCTGGTGTATGTGACAATAAAACATGTTTATTTTGATGATGTGGGGTGTCCCTGCCATCTTTGACACGTATACGTGCTGATAGATGTACTCGTTAGGACTATAAAACTGAACAGACACGGACCAGTCGTTTAGTGTTGAGTAGCTAGTGACCTTTGCAGAAATTGATTTTCTATGATGAACGTGATCTTTAAAGGTTTGGTTTTCATCAACTGAACGTATTATCTATGTTGGGTTATGAGGATCACTGCAGTCAGTTAACACAGCAAAGGTTTGGTTTTTTGAAGAGAATCGGCACGTCTTTTACCATCTTTAGAATGATTGGTGAGTATTGGCCTGCTGCTTGGAGGGTAGCATTATTGAACTGGCCTGCTGCTTGGAGGGTAGAATTATGGAACTGGCCTGCTGCTTGGAGGGTAGCATTATGGAACTGGCCTGCTGCTTGGAGGGTAGAATTATGGAACTGGCCTGCTGCTTGGAGGGTAGAATTATGGAACTGGCCTGCCGCTTGGAGGGTAGCATTATTGAACTGGCCTGCTGCTTGGAGGGTAGCATTATGGAACTGGCCTGCTGCTTGGAAGGTAGCATTATGGAACTGGCCTGCTGCTTGGAGGGTAGCATTATGGTACTGGCCTGCTGCTTGGAGGGTAGAATTATGGAACTGGCCTGCTGCTTGGAGGGTAGCATTATGGAACTGGCCTGCTGCTTGGAAGGTAGCATTATGGAACTGGCCTGCTGCTTGGAAGGTAGAATTATGGAACTGGCCTGCTGCTTGGAAGGTAGAATTATGGAACTGGCCTGCTGCTTGGAAGGTAGCATTATGGTACTGGCCTGCTGCTTGGAAGGTAGCATTATGGAACTGGCCTGCTGCTTGGAGGCCAAACACATGGTCACACACTTGTAACTGCAACATCGGCTCTGGCTGCACGTCTGGGTATGGATAGGGCCCCCAAAAGGCTAGGGCCGACTCTGGCTGCATATCTGGGTACGCAGACCCACTGCGGCTCCTCATGTTGTGTTCAGATTTTTTGTGGCCCCCATCAAATGTGCCTATCCCTGCACTAGAGGGATCATGAATGACAGCATTAATTCAGGCAGAAATTGACCTTTTTATTTGGGCATTTTTCCATAGATGGATTATTTACCATACCTCATCACACCTTAACTCTCAAGAGCATGAAATACTGAGCTTTATATACAGTTGAAGTCAGAAGTTTACATACACTTATGTTGGAGTCATTAAAACTTGTTTTTCAACCACTCCACAAATGTCTTGTTAACAAACTAGTTTTGGCAAGTTGGTTAGGACATCTACTTTGTTCATAACACAAGTAATTTTTCCAACAACTGTTTACAGACAGATTATTTCACTTATAATTCACTGCATCACAATTACAGTGGGTCAGAAGTTTACATACACTAAGTTGACTGTGCCTTTAAACAGCTTGGAAAATTTCAGAAAATGTCATTGCTTTAGAAGCTTCTGTTAGGCTAATTGACATTTGAGTCAATTGGAGGTGTACCTGTGGATGTACTTCAAGGCCTACCTTCAAACTCAGTGCCTCTTTGCTTGACATCATGGGAAAATCAAAAGAAATCAGCCAAGACCTCAGAAAAAAAATGGTAGACCTCCACAAGTCTGATTCATCCTTGGGAGCAATTTCCAAATGCCTGAAGGTACCACATTCATCTGTACAAACAATAGTACGCAAGTATAAACACCATGGGACCACCCAGACGTCATACCGCTCAGGAAGGAGACACGTTCTGTCTCCTAGAGATGAACGTACTTTGGTGCGAAAAGTGCAAAACAATCCCAGAACAACAGCAATGGACCTTGTGAAGATGCTGGAGGAAACAGGTACAAAAGTATCTATATCCACAGTAAAACAAGTCCTATATCGACATAACCTGAAAGGCCGCTCAGGAAGGAAGAAGCCACTGCTCCAAAACTGCCATAAAAAAGCCAGACTACGGTTTGCAACTGCACATGGGGACAAAGATTGTACTTTTTGGAGAAATGTCCTCTGGTCTGATGAAACAAAAATGGAACCGTTTGGCCATAATGACCATCGTTATGTTTGGAAGAAAAAGGGGGAGGCTAGCAAGCCGAAGAACACCATCCCAACTGTGAAGCACGGGGGTGGCAGCATCATGTTGTGGGGGTGCTTTGCTGCAGGAGGGACTGGTGCACTTCACAAAATAGATGGCATCATGAGAAGGAAAATTATGTGGATATATTGAAGCAACATCTCAAGATATCAGTCAAGATTTTAAAGCTTGGTCGCAAATGGACAATGACCCCAAGCATACTTCCAAAGTTGTGGAAAAATGGCTTTACGGACAGAAAAATCAAGGTATTGGAGTGGCCATCACAAAGCCCTGACCTCAATCCTATAGAAAATTTGTGGGCAGAACTGAAAAAGTGTATGCGAGCAATGAGGCCTACAAACCTGACTCCATTACACCAGCTCTGTCAGGAGGAATGGGCCAAAATTCACCCAACTTATTGTAGGAAGCTTGTGGAAGGCTACCCAAAACATTTGACCCAAGTTAAACAATTTAAAGGCAACGCTACCAAATACTAATTGAGTGTATGTAAACTTCTGACCCACTGGGAATGTGATGAAAGAAATAAAAGCTGAAATAAATAATTCTCTCTACTATTATTCTGACATTTCACATTCTTAAAATAAAGTGATCCTAACTGACCTAAGACAGGGAATATTTACTAGGATTAAATGTCAGGAATTGTGAAAAACTGCATTTAAATGTATTTGGCTAAGGTGTATGTAAACTTCCGACTTCAACTGTATCTATACATATAAACCTATAGCTTTATATATCTATACATATAAACCTATAGTTATATATCTATACATATAAACCTGTAGTCAGTGTATAAGCTATACTCCTGCACATAAAGCTCAAGTCAACAGCAGCTACGTCCAAATCCATACTGTTAAGGTTCCATTTCTCAGTTCCTTCAGGAAGGACTGCCTCTCAGTGGGGACATCAGACTGATGGAAGGACCGCCTCTCAGTGGGGGACATCAGACTGATGGAAGGACTGCCTCTCAGTGGGGGACATCAGACTGATGGAAGGACCGTCTCTCAGTGGGGACATCAGACTGATGGAAGGACTGCCTCTCAGTGGGGGACATCAGACTGATGGAAGGACTGCCTCTCAGTGGGGGACATCAGACTGATGGAAGGACTGCCTCTCAGTGGGGACATCAGACTGATGGAAGGACTGCCTCTCAGTGGGGACATCAGACTGATGGAAGGACTGTCTCTCAGTGGGGGACATCAGACTGATGGAAGGACTGTCTCTCAGTGGGGGACATCAGACTGATGGAAGGACTGCCTCTCAGTGGGGACATCAGACTGATGGAAGGACCGCCTCTCAGTGGGGACATCAGACTGATGGAAGGACTGCCTCTCAGTGGGGGACATCAGACTGATGGAAGGACCGCCTCTCAGTGGGGACATCAGACTGATGGAAGGACTGCCTCTCAGTGGGGACATCAGACTGATGGAAGGACTGTCTCTCAGTGGGGGACATCAGACTGATGGAAGGACTGTCTCTCAGTGGGGGACATCAGACTGATGGAAGGACTGCCTCTCAGTGGGGGACATCAGACTGATGGAAGGACTACCTCTCAGTGGGGGACATCAGACTGATGGAAGGACTGCCTCTCAGTGGGGGACATCAGACTGATGGAAGGACTGCCTCTCAGTGGGGACATCAGACTGATGGAAGGACTGCCTTTCAGTGGGGACATCAGACTGATGGAAGGACTGCCTCTCAGTGGGGACATCAGACTGATGGAAGGACTGTCTCTCAGTGGGGGACATCAGACTGATGGAAGGACTGTCTCTCAGTGGGGGACATCAGACTGATGGAAGGACTGCCTCTCAGTGGGGGACATCAGACTGATGGAAGGACTGCCTCTCAGTGGGGGACATCAGACTGATGGAAGGACTGCCTCTCAGTGGGGGACATCAGACTGATGGAAGGACTGTCTCTCAGTGGGGGACATGAGACTGATGGAAGGACTGTCTCTCAGTGGGGGACATCAGACTGATGGAAGGACTGCCTCTCAGTGGGGGACATCAGACTGATGGAAGGACCGTCTCTCAGTGGGGACATCAGACTGATGGAAGGACTGCCTCTCAGTGGGGACATCAGACTGATGGAAGGACTACCTCTCAGTGGGGGACATCAGACTGATGGTCATTTTGTTGAAACAGATAAGAGAGTGTCCTGAAAAGGTTAACGTTTCTTCCCCCTCAAAAGCAGTGCACTATATAGGGAATAGGAAGCCATTTGTGACTCAGCCTGACAGGATAAGGAAGGGAGCAGTAACATCAGGTCCAGGTTATTGGCTGTTTTAACTTTGTGTTTACTCATAACCTCTCTACATCAGCTGAGGGTAGAGACTATACCAAGGAATACATAACACGAGGCCTGTAAGTAAGCATTTCACTGTAAGGTCTACATCGTTGTATTAGGGGCATGTGACAAACACAATTTGATGATCCTGGATCTGAGGCTAAAAAAGAAATCAGTTCACTCTTTTATTCACAAAATGTACTTCTGTCCATATACAGATGCCTGTTCCGAATGCTGGGCTTTCACCAAGGTACGTGCTGCCTTGTAGAAGACACGTTCCTTCCCTTATTGGGTTGTCAACATGCTAATGGAGTCAAAGGTCAAATACCGTCTGCACACTACCACTAGTCGATGCAAGAGACATGTACAAATTAAAATTAGGGCAAAAATATTGTAAATATTTATCCACTTATTCAACAGAACACCCTGTCCTGAACATGTCTCTCACACCTCTTTAATAGAAGATTTATGAACAGTTTTAAACATCACCTCTTCTGATTGCGTGAATCCCATCCCCCCAAAGCTTTGTTCTAACCAACAGCCGACAAGACAAACAAAAAAACGATAATAACAGAGATGGACATTCAATTCTTACAAAAACAAAAAATAAACCCTCCCCCCATTCAATTCAACCCAATCTGATCTGGTAAGAAACATGGTAACAAAAACTCAAACAAGTGATGGTCCAGAAACCATAAAACTCAATATGCTATCATTTTATTGATTTAACCCCTGTAGATCCCATGTTAGTCAAGTCTCCTGTCTTGTATGTTAGGAGCAGTGTGTATATATATATATATATATATATCCCATCGTTCGTAGAGTTAAGCTGTAGGCAGTCAGTCCGTTTCCATTTAAGTCAGTTCATATGTCATCATCTCAGCAAAAACAGTCACTCTGAAGCAGCATCCAAAATCTGCATGGAGGTACCTGTCGAATTCAGGAATTATTACAAAACCCAACCGAAGAAAAGGAACGATGGAACGAACCAAAAAGGGATTTATTTTGTGTGTTTTCTTTAGAAAAAATTAAATGAGAAATGTGATGAGCTTAAAAGCAAACCTTCCTTTTACTTGTATTTTTTTTTACATTTGAAATTTTTTTTGGTTTTAAAGTTCAATTATTTTTCTTTTCTCCTATAACTGTTGCTGATTCAGTGCAATGCATCATGGAACGATTGTTAAAGGGTCCCCCCAGGTATTTTTTGTTGTTGCGGCATCATGTTGTTTTGGGAATGAAAGGAAGAAGAGGGGAATTGTGGGAGAGTCATAGTTTAGCTGGTGTCCATGGACTCCATGTTAGCGGAGGACGAGTCCCTCTGGATGCTTTCAAAGATGGCAGCCAGCTCGGGGTTGGAGGAGATCTGGGACTGGAACTCACTCATCAGGGGACTCTTCTCTGCCTCGGGGATGGTGAGGAGGGCGACCACCGCCCGCATGGCTGAACGCTTCAACTCATCCTGCTTCTCAAACTCCTGCTTCACTGAGTTGGCCTTCACCTGGGGGGGGAGAGAGAGAGAGAGAGAGAGAGAGAGAGAGAGAGAGAGAGAGAGAGAGAGAGAGAGAGAGAGAGAGAGAGGTTGACATACTGCATGTGGTTGATGGAAAGAGACGCCACCCAGAGAAAACAAAGGAGGCTATTGACAGTCAGAGGTACATTTCCATGGCAAATTAACTTCAGACAAAATTAAATATTGATAAAGCCATTCTGCATGGGATGTCTGGAAACAGTATATTGACCTATTCTGTCTGGTCTCTGTGAATGGTCCTATACCAGGGACAGTGTGTCTGGTCTCTGTGAATGGTCCTATACCAGGGACAGTGTGAATGGTACTATACCAGGGACAGTGTGAATGGTACTATAGCAGGGACAGTGTGAATGGTCCTATACCAGGGACAGTGTGAATGGTCCTATACCAGGGACAGTGTGAATGGTCCTATACCAGGGACAGTGTGAATGGTACTATAGCAGGGACAGTGTGAATGGTACTATAGCAGGGACAGTGTGAATGGTACTATAGCAGGGACAGTGTGTCTGGTCTCTGTGAATGGTACTATACCAGGGACAGTGTGTCTGGTCCTATACCAGGGACAGTGTGAATGGTACTATACCAGGGACAGTGTGAATGGTCCTATACCAGGGACAGTGTGAATGGTACTATACCAGGGACAGTGTGAATGGTACTATAGCAGGGACAGTGTGAATGGTACTATACCAGGGACAGTGTGAATGGTACTATACCAGGGACAGTGTGAATGGTACTATACCAGGGACAGTGTGAATGGTACTATAGCAGGGACAGTGTGAATGGTCCTATACCAGGGACAGTGTGAATGGTCCTATAGCAGGGACAGTGTGAATGGTACTATACCAGGGACAGTGTGAATGGTACTATACCAGGGACAGTGTGAATGGTCCTATACCAGGGACAGTGTGAATGGTCCTATACCAGGGACAGTGTGAATGGTACTATACCAGGGACAGTGTGAATGGTCCTATACCAGGGACAGTGTGAATGGTACTATACCAGGGACAGTGTGTCTGGTCTCTGTGAATGGTACTATACCAGGGACAGTGTGTCTGGTCCTATACCAGGGACAGTGTGAATGGTCCTATACCAGGGACAGTGTGAATGGTCCTATACCAGGGACAGTGTGAATGGTCCTATACCAGGGACAGTGTGAATGGTCCTATACCAGGGACAGTGTGAATGGTCCTATACCAGGGACAGTGTGAATGGTCCTATACCAGGGACAGTGTGAATGGTACTATAGCAGGGACAGTGTGAATGGTACTATACCAGGGACAGTGTGAATGGTACTATACCAGGGACAGTGTGAATGGTGCTATACCAGGGACAGTGTGAATGGTACTATACCAGGGACAGTGTGTCTGGCCTCACCTTGGTGGTGCAGGTGGCACGTAGCGGCTCAACCAGCCTGTCCAGCCTCTGTAGCACAGCACTGGGACACAGAGTGGAGAGTCTAGCCAGCATCAGGAACGTCAGCATCTGATCAGATAAATAACATCCCCATTATCCTCCAGCTCCATAAACCAACACTCCTCCTCAATACAGGCCCTATGATGCATTATGCAGTCTGGCCTTTAAATCATACAGACTACCTCCCTTTCTCCTGTTGTCTGATCTTCATACAGACTACCTCTCTCTCTCCTGTTGTCTGATCTTCATACAGACTACCTGTCTCTCTCTCCTGTTGTCTGATCTTCATACAGACTACCTCTCTCTCTCTCCTGTTGTCTGATCTTCATACAGACTACCTCTCTCCTGTTGTCTGATCTTCATACAGACTACCTGTCTCTCTCTCCAGGCAGGCTATTGTTCATATTCATGAGTAGGACAACAATGGTCCTGTAACGGAGTCCTGTCAGGAAGCTGTTCAGAATACCTTGATGTCATAATGATCCTTGAGTCCGTCTTCTACGTGGTTGAGGAACTCAAAGATGTCTAGTCTGTCTAGACAGCTGTCCAGGAGTGTGTACATGCACTCAAACGCTGCCTTCCTGATGTCCAGACCATCATCCACTGTGTGTTTAAAGGGACCCATCTCAACCTGGGGGGAGAAGACAAAAACCCTGACGTCATTTAGACGACCATCTTATCTAAAGTAACTCAACTAAAAATGGAGGTAGAACGACTACAGAGGACAACAATTGCAAGTAAATCCTTTGTCCATAAAACTTAAAACCTTAAAAAAAAGGAAGATGTGAGTGAATGAAGAATGAAAGAAGGATAACAGACCAAGGTAGGAAGGAAGGTAGGAAGAAGGAAAAAGGAGGTGAAGCACCAATGAAAGCCCTGTCAAACTAGGGATAACCGAAAACAAGGGAAGAGTAGATGAAGAATGACAGAACGTGTGAACACAAGCAGAAAAGGAGAGGGAAATCAGCTGGGTTTATCCTGTACCTCTCTGATGAGTTCCTTACGGACTTTGGTCTCGTTGTAGAGGTGTGGCAGGACCGTATCCAGTAAGTCTCTGATGAGAGAGGGCTTATTATGGGCTGCTGAGTTGAAGGTTACCAGGGCAACCCGCCGCACGTTCAGGTCCGGGTCCTCCAACGTCTTCAAGAAGTCACCTGGAATACAGAACAACAGTCATCATCATCATCAACCTTTCACATATACAATTAACATCAATATATGACAAGTCAAATGAAAAGCTCCTCTAGTCAATAGACATATACACATCTCTAGTCTGTCTCAGTAAAAACAGTCTCAGTCTCCAGTACAGTGAATAAGGAAAGTATTCAGACCCCTTCCCTTTTTCCACATTTTGTTACGTTACAGCCTTATTCTAAAATGGATTAAATACATTTTTTCCCTTATCAATCTACACACTATACCCCATAATGACAAAGCGAAAACAGGTTTACAAATTTTACCTAATTTATTACAAATAAAAAACAGAAATACCTTATTTACATAAGTATTGAGACCCTTTACTATAAGACTCAAAATTGAGCTCAGGTGCATCCTGTTTCCATTGATCATCCTTGAGATGTTTCTACAACTTGATTGGAGTTCACCTGTGGTCAATTCAATTGATTGGACAATATTTCGAAAGGCACACGCCTGTCTTTATAAGGTCCAACATTTGATAGAGCAAAAACCAAGCCATGAGGTCGAAGGAATTGTCCGTAAAGCTCCGAGACTTGAGTGTCGAGGCACAGATCTGGGAAAGGGTACTATTTCTGCAGCATTCTCCATCATTCTTAAATGGAAGAAGTTTGGAACCACCAAGACTCTTCCTAGAGCTGGCCGCCCGGACAAACTGAACAATCGGGGAGAGAAGGGTCCTGGTCAGGGAGGTGATCAAGAACACGATGGTCACTCTGACAGAACTCCAGAGTTCCTCTGTGGAGATGGGAGAACCTTCCAGAAGGACAACCATCTCTGCAGCACTCCACCAATCAGGCCTTTATGGTAGAGTGGCCAGACAGAAACCACTCCTTAGTAAAAGGCACATGACAGGCTGCTTGGAGTTTGCCAAAAGGCCCCTAAAGGTCTCTCAGACCATGAGAAACAAGATTCTCTGGTCTGATGAAACCAAGATTGAACTCTTTGGCCTGAATGTCAAGCGTCACATCTGGAAGAAACCTGGCACGATCCCTAGGGTGAAGCATGGTGTTGGCAGCATCATGCTGTGGGGATGATTTTTCAGCGGTAGGGCCTGGGAGACTAGTCAGGATTGAGGCAAAGATGAATGGAGCAAAGTAAAGAGATCCTTGATGAAAACCTGCTTCAGAGTACTCAGGACCTCAAACTGCGGCGAAGGTTCACCTTCCAACAGGACAATGACCCTAACCACACAGCCAAGACAACGCAGGAGTGGCTTCGGGACAAGTGTCTGAATGTCCTTGATTGGCCCAGCCAGAGCCCGGACTTGAACCCGATCGAAACATCTCTGGAGACCTGAAAATAGCTGTGCAGCGACGCTCCCCATCCAACCTGACAGAGCTTGAGAGGATCTGCAGAGAAGAACGGGAGAAACTCCCCAAATACAGGTGTGCCAAGCTTGTAGCGTCATACCCAAGAAGACTCGAGGCTATAATAGCTGCCAAAGGTGCTTCAACAAAGTACTGAGTGAAGGGTCTGAATACTTATGTAAATGTTATATTTACGGTTTTTATTTTGTAAAAATGCCTAAAAACCTGTTTTTGCCTTGTCATTATGGGGTATTGTGTGTAGATTGATGAGGGGGAAAAAACTACAATTAGAATCCATACCAGTCTGCCTGTCTCAGTAGAAACATTCAGATATAAATACCGATAGATACCATAGCATTAGTCACAAAGAGGATAGGTTAGCAGTAGATAGCCATGGATAGATTAAATAGTATAGATAAAACACCTATGCAGTTTTTCAGGAGAGGGTCTATTGTCTGTGGGTGGTCTGAGATGGTGAACTTCACTGCTGTCACCACTGAGCTTCTGGCGTAAGATGATCCTGGAGACAGAAAACATTCATATTTCACATCACATACCTGCAATAGCAGAGTAAAATTAATACCCAGGTCATATTTCACATCACATACCTGCAATAGCAGAGTAAATTAATACCCAGGTCATATTTCTTTACATGAATGATTCATATCATGCACAATGTACCAACTGTATTTATTTTATTTAAATCAAGTCTTGCCGATCAAAACCTGCAGGGTGTTCCTGTTCCCCACCTGAGAGCAAGTATCCTTTAAGCCTGGGCAGCAGGGTTTCTGGGTCTATGAGGGTGAGTTTCCCCAGACATTCTGCTACCACGTTCCTGGTGCCCTCCTCTGCACACTCACAGTGCTTCAACAGCAGGGTCCATACGCCCTCTACGTAAGGTTTCAGACCCGTCACAGACGCCGAGCTGGAGAGAACAGAACAGATACAATTTGGTTACAAGGTGAAAACAGCAACCTGCAATTAGCCAGTTCAGTCACCCGACCCGGGACTTGAACAAGCAACCTTTCGGGTTCCACCTCTCTAACTGCTGGACGATCCTACCTGATGATCTCTTTGAGCGAGTGTAGCAGCAGATACTGCCTCTTGGGCTGGCCTGAGATCTCCCCCAGAACGAAGGGCAGGTATTCCGGCAGGTTGCCCACGGCGATGGATCCTAGGGCGTACGATGCGGCAGACTTGACCTCTTCAGAGGAGGAAGAGAAGGCGTCCAGGATGACCGTCTTGAGCTCTGGTTGGCCGCTCAGGTCTACGTGGTGTCCCACCTACCACAGAGACAGATATTAATGATTCCCTCACTACTGATACTAGCCCACTACATCTGATACTAGCCACTACATCTGATACTAGCCCACTACATCTGATACTAGCCCACTACATCTGATACTAGCCCACTACATCTGATACTAGCCCACTACATCTGATACATCTGATACTAGTCCACTACATTTGATACTAGTCCACTACATCTGATACTAGTCCACTACATCTGATACTAGTCCACTACATTTGATACATCTGATACTAGCCCACTACATCTGATACTAGCCCACTACATCTGATACTAGTCTACTACATCTGATACTAGCCCACTACATCTGATACTAGCCCACTACATCTGATACTAGCCCACTACATCTGATACTAGCCCACTACATCTGATACTAGCCCACTACATCTGATACTAGCCCACTACATCTGATACTAGCCCACTACATCTGATACTAGTCTACTACATCTGATACTAGTCTACTACATCTGATACTAGTCTACTACATCTGATACTAGCCCACTACATCCGATACATCTGATACTAGCCCACTACATCTGATGCTAGCCCACTACATCCGATACATCTGATACTAGCCCACTACATCTGATACTAGTCTACTACATCTGATACTAGCCCACTACATCTGATACTAGTCTACAACATCTGATACTAGTCACTACATCTGATACTAGCCTACTACATCCGATACTAGCCCACTTCATCCGATACTAGTCCACTACATCTGATACTAGTCTACTACATCTGATACTAGCCCACTACATCTGATACTAGTCTACAACATCTGATACTAGTCTACAACATCTGATACTAGCCCACTACATCTGATACTAGCCCACTACATCTGATACTAGCCCACTACATCTGATACTAGCCCACTACATCTGATACTAGCCCACTACATCTGATACTAGCCCACTACATCTGATACTAGCCCACTACATCTGATACTAGCCCAATACATCTGATACTAGCCCACTACATCCGATACTAGCCCACTACATCTGATACATCTGATACTAGCCCACTACATCTGATACTAGTCTACTACATCTGATACTAGCCCACTACATCTGATACTAGTCTACAACATCTGATACTAGTCACTACATCTGATACTAGCCTACTACATCCGATACTAGCCCACTTCATCCGATACTAGTCCACTACATCTGATACTAGTCTACTACATCTGATACTAGCCCACTACATCTGATACTAGTCTACAACATCTGATACTAGTCTACAACATCTGATACTAGCCCACTACATCTGATACTAGCCCACTACATCTGATACTAGCCCACTACATCTGATACTAGCCCACTACATCTGATACTAGCCCACTACATCTGATACATCTGATACTAGTCCACTACATTTGATACTAGTCCACTACATCTGATACTAGTCCACTACATTTGATACATCTGATACTAGCCCACTACATCTGATACTAGCCCACTACATCTGATACTAGTCTACTACATCTGATACTAGCCCACTACATCTGATACTAGCCCACTACATCTGATACTAGCCCACTACATCTGATACTAGCCCACTACATCTGATACTAGCCCACTACATCTGATACTAGCCCACTACATCTGATACTAGCCCACTACATCTGATACTAGTCTACTACATCTGATACTAGTCTACTACATCTGATACTAGTCTACTACATCTGATACTAGCCCACTACATCCGATACATCTGATACTAGCCCACTACATCTGATGCTAGCCCACTACATCCGATACATCTGATACTAGCCCACTACATCTGATACTAGTCTACTACATCTGATACTAGCCCACTACATCTGATACTAGTCTACAACATCTGATACTAGTCACTACATCTGATACTAGCCTACTACATCCGATACTAGCCCACTTCATCCGATACTAGTCCACTACATCTGATACTAGTCTACTACATCTGATACTAGCCCACTACATCTGATACTAGTCTACAACATCTGATACTAGTCTACAACATCTGATACTAGCCCACTACATCTGATACTAGCCCACTACATCTGATACTAGCCCACTACATCTGATACTAGCCCACTACATCTGATACTAGCCCACTACATCTGATACTAGCCCACTACATCTGATACTAGCCCACTACATCTGATACTAGCCCAATACATCTGATACTAGCCCACTACATCCGATACTAGCCCACTACATCTGATACATCTGATACTAGCCCACTACATCTGATACTAGTCTACTACATCTGATACTAGCCCACTACATCTGATACTAGTCTACAACATCTGATACTAGTCACTACATCTGATACTAGCCTACTACATCCGATACTAGCCCACTTCATCCGATACTAGTCCACTACATCTGATACTAGTCTACTACATCTGATACTAGCCCACTACATCTGATACTAGTCTACAACATCTGATACTAGTCTACAACATCTGATACTAGCCCACTACATCTGATACTAGCCCACTACATCTGATACTAGCCCACTACATCTGATACTAGCCCACTACATCTGATACTAGCCCACTACATCTGATACTAGCCCACTACATCTGATACTAGCCCACTACATCTGATACTAGCCCAATACATCTGATACTAGTCCACTACATCTGATACTAGTCCACTACATCTGATACTAGTCCACTACATCTGATACTAGCCCACTACATCTGATACTAGCCCACTACATCTGATACTAGTCTACAACATCTGATACTAGTCCACTACATCTACTACATCTGATACTAGTCTACTACTTCTGATACTAGTCTACTACATCTGATACTAGTCTACTACATCCGATACTAGCCACTACATCTGATACTAGCCCACTACATCTGATACATCTGATACTAGCCCACTACATCTACTACATCTGATACTAGTCTACTACTTCTGATACTAGTCTACTACATCTGATACTAGTCTACTACATCTGATACTAGCCCACTACATCTGATACTAGCCCACTACATCCGATACATCTGATACTAGCCCACTACATCCGATACTAGCCCACTACATCTGATACATCTGATACTAGCCCACTACATCTGATACTAGTCTACAACATCTGATACTAGTCACTACATCTACTACATCTGATACTAGTCTACTACTTCTGATACTAGTCTACAACATCTGATACTAGTCTACTACTTCTGATACTAGCCTACTACATCTGATACTAGCCCACTACATCTGATACTAGCCCACTACATCCGATACTAGCCCACTACATCCGATACTAGCCCACTACATCCGATACTAGCCCACTACATCCGATACTAGCCCACTACATCCGATACTAGCCCACTACATCCGATACTAGCCCACTACATCCGATACTAGCCCACTACATCTGATACATCTGATACTAGCCCACTACATCTGATACTAGCCCACTACATCTGATACTAGTCTACTACATCTGATACTAGCCCACTACATCTGATACTAGTCTACAACATCTGATACTAGCCCACTACATCTGATACTAGCCCACTACATCTGATACTAGTCTACAACATCTGATACTAGCCCACTACATCTGATACTAGCCCACTACATCTGATACTAGCCCACTACATCTGATACTAGCCCACTACATCTGATACTAGTCTACAACATCTGATACTAGTCACTACATCTGATACTAGCCCACTACATCTGAAACTAGCCCACTACATCTGATACATCTGATACTAGCCCACTACATCTACTACATCTGATACTAGTCTACTACATCTGATACTAGCCTACTACATCTGATACTAGCCTACTACATCTGATACTAGCCTACTACATCTGATACTAGCCTACTACATCTGATACTAGCCTACTACATCTGATTCTAGCCTACTACATCTGATTCTAGCCTACTACATCTGATACTAGCCTACTACTTCTGATACTAGCCTACTACATCTGATACTAGCCTACTACATCTGATACTAGCCCACTACATCTGATACTAGCCCACTACATCTGATACTAGCCCACTACATCTGATACTAGCCCACTACATCTGATACTAGCCCACTACATCTGATACTAGCCCACTACATCTGATACTAGCCCACTACATCTGATACTAGCCCACTACATCTGATACTAGCCCACTACATCTGATACATCTGATACTAGCCTACTACATCTGATACTAGCCCACTACATCTGATACTAGTCTACTACTTCTGATACTAGCCTACTACATCTGATACTAGCCCACTACATCTGATACTAGCCCACTACATCTGATACTAGCCCACTAGATCTGATACATCTGATACTAGCCCACTACATCTACTACATCTGATACTAGTCTACTACTTCTGATGCTAGTCTACTACATCTGATACTAGCCTACTACATCTGATACTAGCCCACTACATCTGATACTAGCCCACTACATCTGATACTAGCCCACTACATCTGATACTAGCCCACTACATCTGATACTAGCCCACTACTTCTGATACTAGCCTACTACATCTGATACTAGCCACTACATCTGATACTAGCCACTACATCTGATACTAGCCACTACATCTGATACTAGCCCACTACATCTGATACTAGCCCACTACATCTGATACTAACCCACTACATCTGATACATCTGATACTAGCCCACTACATCTGATACATCTGATACTAGCCCACTAAATCTGATACTAGCCCACTACATCTGATACTAGTCTACAACATCTGATACTAACCTACTACATCTGATACTAACCTACTACATCTGATACTAGTCCACTACATCTGATACTAGTCCACTACATCTGATACTAGCCCACTACATCTGATACTAGCCTACTACATCTGATACTAGCCCACTACATCTGATACTAGCCCACTACATCTGATACTAGCCCACTACATCTGATACTAGTCCACTACATCTACTACATCTGATACTAGTCTACTACATCTGATACTAGACCACTACATCTGATACTAGACCACTACATCTGATACTAGCCCACTACATCTGATACTAGTCTACAACATCTGATACTAACCTACAACATCTGATACTAGCCCACTACATCTGATACTAGCCCAGTACATCTGATACTAGCCCACTACATCTGATACTAGTCTACTACATCTGATAATATCCCACTACATCTGATACATCTGATACTAGCCCACTACATCTGATACTAGCCCACTACATCTGATACCAGCCCACTACATCTGATACTAGCCCACTACATCTGATACTAGCCCACTACATCTGATACTAGCCCACTACATCTGATACTAGCCCACTACATCTGATACTAGCCCACTACATCTGATACTAGCCCACTACATCTGATACTAGCCCACTACATCTGATACTAGCCCACTACATCTGATACTAGCCTACTACATCTACTACATCTGATACTAGCCACTACATCATCTGATACTAGTCAATACATCTGATACTCGCCACTACATCTGATACTAGCCCACTACATCTGATACATCTGATACTAGCCCACTACATCTGATACTAGCCCACTACATCTAAAATACTAGCCCACTACATCTGATACTAGTCTACAACATCTGATACTAGCCCACTACATCTGATACTAGTCTACTACATCTGATACTAGCCCACTACATCTGATACTAGCCCACTACATCTGATACTAGTCTACTACATCTGATACTAGCCCACTACATCTGATACTAGTCTACAACATCTGATACTAGCCCACTACCAGCAAAACCCCTATTAGTCCCACTACCAGCAAAACCCCTGTTAGTCCCACTACCAGTAAAACCCCTATTAGTCCCACTACCAGTAAAACCCCTATTAGTCCCACTACCAGCAAAACCCCTATTAGTCCCACTACCAGCAAAACCCCTATTAGTCCCACTACCAGCAAAACCCCTATTAGTCCCACTACCAGTAAAACCCCTATTAGTCCCACTACCAGCAAAACCCCTATTAGTCCCACTCCCAGCAAAACCCCTATTAGTCCCACTCCCAGCAAAACCCCTATTAGTCCCACTACCAGCAAAACCCCTATTAGTCCCACTACCAGCAAAACCCCTATTAGTCCCACTACCAGTAAACCCCTATTAGTCCCACTACCAGCAAAACCCCTATTAATCCCACTCCCAGCAAAACCCCTATTAATCCCACTCCCAGCAAAACCCCTATTAGTCCCACTCCCAGCAAAATCCCTATTAGTCCCACTACCAGCAAAACCCCTATTAGTCCCACTCCCAGCAAAACCCCTATTAGTCCCACTCCCAGCAAAACCCCTATTAGTCCCACTACCAGCAAAACCCCCATTAGTCCCACTACCAGTAAAACCCCCATTAGTCCCACTCCCAGCAAAACCCCTATTAGTCCCACTACCAGCAAAACCCCTATTAGTCCCACTACCAGCAAAACCCCTATTAGTCCCACTACCAGCAAAACCACTATTAGTCCCACTCCCAGCAAAACCACTATTAGTCTCACTACCAGCAAAACCACTGTTAGTCCCACTACCAGTAAAACCACTGTTAGTCTCACTACCAGCAAAACCCCTATTAGTCTCACTACCAGCAAAACCACTTAGTCCCACTACCAGTAAAACCACTGTTAGTCCCACTACCAGCAAAACCACTATTAGTCCCACTACCAGCAAAACCACTGTTAGTCCCACTACCAGCAAAACCACTATTAGTCCCACTACCAGTAAAACCACTACCAGCAGCAATAAAACTACAATTTCTGTACCCCTTTTTCTCCCCAATTTCATGGTATCCAATTGGTAGTTACAGTCTTGTCTCATCGCTGCAACTCCCGTACGGACTCGGGAGAAGTGAAGGTCGAGAGCCATGCGTCCTCCGAAACACGACCCTGCCAAGCCGCACTGCTTCTTCACACAATGCCCACTTAACCCGGAAGCCAGCTGCACCAATGTGTTGGAGGAAACACTGTACACCTGGCGACCGTGTCAGCGTGCACTGCGCCCGGCCCGCCACAGGAGTCGCTAGAGCGAGACGGGACATCCCTGCCGGCCAAACCCTCCTCTAACCCAGACGACGCTGGGCCAATTGTGCTCCGCTCCATGGGTCTCCCGGTCGCTGCCGGCTGCGACAGAGCCTGGACTCTAACCCAGAATCTCTAGTGACACAGCTAGCACGGCGATTCAGTGCCTTAGACCACTGCGCCACTCGAGAGGCCCACAACTATAAAATGACTTGGACATGCACACACACCTTCTGTTTATTTGAATAGTTGTATTTGAAAGTGTGACCCACCTCTCCCAGTGACAGCAGGGCCAGCAGCCTGATGGAGTCTGTCGACCGAGAGTTCTTCACATCCTGGATGAACTGGCCGACCACGGCAGGACCCTCCTACAAATACAAATCAAACTTTATTTCAAATGCATTAAATATGGCAAAAGCCTTTAGGGCACCCCACCCCTAGTGATCACATTATAAAACATTATGTTAAGATAATGAACAAACAAAGAAACAAAAAAAAGGAAATAATCAAACCAAAAATCTTGAGATTGAAAAAAACACCAACACAAAAAAGCCAATAAAAGTCCTCCAGGAGAACAGAACATGGGAAGGACATCTAAAAGTCCTCCAGGACAACAGAACACGGGAAGGTCTGAAAGTCCTCCAGGAGAACAGAACACAGGAAGGACATCTAAAAGTCCTCCAGGAGAACAGAACACAGGAAGGAGATCGTAAAGTCCTCCAGGAGAACATGAATACAAACATAACACAGGAAGTATGTCTAAAGGTCAGTAGAACAGTGAACCCACATCAGGACAGGCGCGGGTCAGGGCGGCCACACATTTAGCGATAGAGTAGTAGGACTGTTTGTGTGTCAGAGCAGCACTCTGGGCGTAGACTGGACCGGTCAGCATACGGAGCAGGTCCATGTAACCCAGAGAGGATGTCCCTGTACCCACCAGAGCCTGATTATAGAAGAACAGAATACAATTTACTGAGTGCTACAATACTGCTTGGTCAGAGAGGGGTGTTTAATAAATTAACATTGAGCAGTGACACTTCTAGATATGAAGTTGAACATCTTAGAACATCTATAGAACATCTTCTATTAGGGACAAAGTAGGCCCTAACTCCCTGATCATCTATTAGGGACAAAGTAGGCCCTAACTCCCTGATCATCTATTAGGGACAAAGTAGGCCCCAACTCCCTGATCATCTATTAGGGACAAAGTAGGCCCCAACTCCCTGATCATCTATTAGGGACAAAGTAGGCCCTAACTCCCTGATCATCTATTAGGGACAAAGTAGGCCCTAACTCCCTGATCATCTATTAGGGACAAAGTAGGCCCTAACTCCCTGATCATCTATTAGGGACAAAGTAGGCCCTAACTCCCTGATCGTCTATTAGGGACAAAGTAGGCCCCAACTCCCTGATCATCTATTAGGGACAAAGTAGGCCCTAACTCCCTGATCATCTATTAGGGACAAAGTAGGCCCTAACTCCCTGATCATCTATTAGGGACAAAGTAGGCCCTAACTCCCTGATCATCTATTAGGGACAAAGTAGGCCCTAACTCCCTGATCATCTATAGGGACAAAGTAGGCCCTAACTCCCTGATCATCTATTAGGGACAAAGTAGGCCCTAACTCCCTGATCATCTATTAGGGACAAAGTAGGCCCGAAACACCTGATCATCTATTAGCTGATTTTACAAGCGGTTCACAAACTATTTTACAACACAGTACCTCAATTGAACTGACCCACCCGCTGTCCTAGACATTTAGATAGCATTCCCTTATCTGTTGAAACTGGAACTGGTAACCATGCGTACCTGGAAGAACTCTAGCATGGCACTGAGGGCCCCTCCCTGCAGCAGAGGAGACCTGACCAGAGAGATGAGCTCTGAGAGGATGGATGACCCCCCGATCTTAGCCAGGGAGAGAGGGTGGACCCGGGCCAGGGTGGTCAGGAAGCTGATGACCATCTGAGACACATGCATGTCGCTCTCGCTGATCAGCGGAGGCAGTTCGGCCAGCACCGCGTCGATCATGGCCGGAGTCACGCTGTCGCTGTAGTTCTTCACCAGGATGTCCAGCGCGGCCAGGGTGCTCAGTTTCAGCGCCCGCTGGTTCTTACGCAGGAACGATGCCAGGATGGGCACTGCCTCGTCAAGGATAGGTCGAAGGTCGATCTTCAGCGTGGAGCCTGTGATTAGGGATGATAGCAAGTATGAAAAACACACACACACACACACACACACACACACACACACACACCTAGCAGGGAAACTGATTTATTAGTAACAACTTGTTAAGCCATTACAAAATAAATCTGCCCTCATCAACAGATTCTGAAAATTCGCCGTATGGACTTAAACATCATCCCCTCCCAACCTGCGATGAGCGTCAGGGCCTTGACCGTCGTCAGTCTGGTAATCTCATTCTTCAGGCGCTCCAGGAAGATGTGCAGCGTCCCAGGGAGGTCGTCCCCCAGGCTGTCTCCTAGGTTACAGATGATCTGACCCATACAGGAAATGGCCCTCTCTTTCACTTCCTGGTCGATGTCGGCAGCCTTGAGGCGTTTGATGGTGCAGGTGAAGAGGTCCGTGATGTAGGGAGAAGCATCGAAGGTGTCTCTCTCCGGCTGGTCCAGAGGTCTGAGAGGTTTCACATTGACAAAAGCTTCATTTTCCCAAACCGTGTCACGAGGATGCAGCAGATTAAAACTGAATTTAAACAGAAAACGTACAGACGGAATGAAAAGAACAGCAACACTCACCTGAAGTTCTCTCTGGTAAACCAGGTAGTTATTCTACTAAACAAGAGAACACATCAATACACGTGTATTAGAATAGACCAGATAACCTTACCTGATGACCTTGACCAGCTGTTGGCTGACCAGCAGGGCCTCAGAGGTGATTTTATAGAAGGGGTCTCCTACACACGCCACCACGGGCGGCACCAGGGCCTGTGGAGGTCAAAGGTTAGACAAGTTCATTCAAGTGTCACTTCACAATTGACAAGACATTTTACAGATAAATAAAAAAAAAATGGTGAATGGACCAGTCAGTGAGATTTCTGAGACTATTTCAAAAGCACTGATAATCCATGATATCATCAACATCAGTCCTATTATCCGACCTGGACATGGGGGTGGAAGACTTGAGGCTGGTGGTTACACAGGACCACATACAGACAGGACAGGGCATCGATCTTCAGGTTGGACGAGCTGGACTTGTCGTTGAGAGAGAAGATGATTCCTGTTGGGAGAGAGGAGATTAGGTTAGTTTAGTCAATATGACATTTAGGGAGGGTTTCCCAGACACAGATTAAGTCTATTCCTAGACTAGTTCCTCCATTGAAAGTGCTTTTTAGTCCAGGACTGGGTGGAAAGTGTATCTGGGAAACCGGCCCAATGAATTACAATCTTAAAAGGAAAGAAGAGAAACAGCTGAGAGAAGCGGTGCTGGTGAGGTCAGAAACCTGACACGTGTTTCAGGGAACAGAAAATAAAAATGAGGAAAACAGAGCTTAATTACTAAAAATATAAGGTTTCCAGTACGAGTCAACACGACCACAGGAAGGTTTCCAGTACGAGTCAACACGACCACAGGAAGGTTTCCAGTACGAGTCAACACGGCCACAGGAAGGTTTCCAGTACGAGTCAACACGGCCACAGGAAGGTTTCCAGTACGAGTCAACACGGCCACAGGAAGGTTTCCAGTACGAGTCAACACGGCCACAGGAAGGTTTCCAGTACGAGTCAACACGGCCACAGGAAGGTTTCCAGTACGAGTCAACACGGCCACAGGAAGGTTTCCAGTACGAGTCAACACGGCCACAGGAAGGTTTCCAGTACGAGTCAACACGGCCACAGGAAGGTTTCCAGTACGAGTCAACACGGCCACAGGAAGGTTTCCAGTACGAGTCAACACGGCCACAGGAAGGTTTCCAGTACGAGTCAACACGGCCACAGGAAGGTTTCCAGTACGAGTCAACACGGCCACAGGAAGGTTTCCAGTACGAGTCAACACGGCCACAGGAAGGTTTCCAGTACGAGTCAACACGACCACAGGAAGGTTTCCAGTACGAGTCAACACGACCACAGGAAGGTTTCCAGTACGAGTCAACACGACCACAGGAAGGTTTCCAGTACGAGTCAACACGACCACAGGAAGGTTTCCAGTACGAGTCAACACGACCACAGGAAGGTTTCCAGTACGAGTCAACACGACCACAGGAAGGTTTCCAGTACGAGTCAACACGACCACAGGAAGGTTTCCAGTACGAGTCAACACGACCACAGGAAGGTTTCCAGTACGAGTCAACACGACCACAGGAAGGTTTCCAGTACGAGTCAACACGACCACAGGAAGGTTTCCAGTACGAGTCAACACGGCCACAGGAAGGTTTCCAGTACGAGTCAACACGGCCACAGGAAGGTTTCCAGTACGAGTCAACACGGCCACAGGAAGGTTTCCAGTACGAGTCAACACGGCCACAGGAAGGTTTCCAGTACGAGTCAACACGGCCACAGGAAGGTTTCCAGTACGAGTCAACACGGCCACAGGAAGGTTTCCAGTACGAGTCAACACGGCCACAGGAAGGTTTCCAGTACGAGTCAACACGGCCACAGGAAGGTTTCCAGTACGAGTCAACACGGCCACAGGAAGGTTTCCAGTACGAGTCAACACGGCCACAGGAAGGTTTCCAGTACGAGTCAACACGGCCACAGGAAGGTTTCCAGTACGAGTCAACACGGCCACAGGAAGGTTTCCAGTACGAGTCAACACGGCCACAGGAAGGTTTCCAGTACGAGTCAACACGGCCACAGGAAGGTTTCCAGTACGAGTCAACACGGCCACAGGAAGGTTTCCAGTACGAGTCAACACGGCCACAGGAAGGTTTCCAGTACGAGTCAACACGACCACAGGAAGGTTTCCAGTACGAGTCAACACGACCACAGGAAGGTTTCCAGTACGAGTCAACACGACCACAGGAAGGTTTCCAGTACGAGTCAACACGACCACAGGAAGGTTTCCAGTACGAGTCAACACGACCACAGGAAGGTTTCCAGTACGAGTCAACACGACCACAGGAAGGTTTCCAGTACGAGTCAACACGACCACAGGAAGGTTTCCAGTACGAGTCAACACGACCACAGGAAGGTTTCCAGTACGAGTCAACACGACCACAGGAAGGTTTCCAGTACGAGTCAACACGACCACAGGAAGGTTTCCAGTACGAGTCAACACGACCACAGGAAGGTTTCCAGTACGAGTCAACACGACCACAGGAAGGTTTCCAGTACGAGTCAACACGACCACAGGAAGGTTTCCAGTACGAGTCAACACGACCACAGGAAGGTTTCCAGTACGAGTCAACACGACCACAGGAAGGTTTCCAGTACGAGTCAACACGACCACAGGAAGGTTTCCAGTACGAGTCAACACGACCACAGGAAGGTTTCCAGTACGAGTCAACACGACCACAGGAAGGTTTCCAGTACGAGTCAACACGACCACAGGAAGGTTTCCAGTACGAGTCAACACGACCACAGGAAGGTTTCCAGTACGAGTCAACACGACCACAGGAAGGTTTCCAGTACGAGTCAACACGACCACAGGAAGGTTTCCAGTACGAGTCAACACGACCACAGGAAGGTTTCCAGTACGAGTCAACACGACCACAGGAAGGTTTCCAGTACGAGTCAACACGACCACAGGACGGTTTACAGTACGAGTCAACACGACCACAGGAAGGTTTCCAGTACGAGTCAACACGACCACAGGACGGTTTACAGTACGAGTCAATACAACAGGCTGATGATCAGCCTTCTTTCAGATCCTCCACTCCCCTGGTGCATTCAGGGAAGGAGAAAACACAAAATAACCAGATAGGATACATTAGAATGAGAACCTAAATAATCCCATTGTATCAGCGGTGGGGTACTGAAGCAGTGCAGTGGTACTGTAGAATGGAGTTTGGAGGAGCATATTGGGGGAACTAGAAAAACTGGTTTCACCCCAAAGTCATTTAGAAAGGACAGAACAAGATATTAAATCTTCTCTGTTGCCATTTAACTCTGAACAAGCCGTAATAAATCACTTGTATTTGTCTAAAGGGAAAAAAGACACTATGGCTGCAACCTGCAATAACAACATGCAAAAGTACCAATCCTTCTATTACATTTACATTTTACATTTTAGTCATTTAGCAGACGCTCTTATCCAGAGTGACTTACAGTAGTGAATGCATACATTTCATACATTTCTTTTTTTCCCCTTTCTACTGGCCCCCCGTGGGAATCGAACCCACAACCCTGGCGTTGCAAACACCATGCTCTACCAACTGAGCTACAGGGAAGGCTATTCGTCTAGGGTAACACGTTGACTAGGTCAAATAATTCATTTTCTACTTCAGCATCTTTCCTGTCAACTCAATAACTCTCATTCCACTAAAACGTGAAAGGCATTTAATGTCATAGTTTCATAAGTCAGTCAGCCTCCGTCAGAGAGAGTGACCTCCAGACCAGATGGATGAGGCTGAAGAACGTGCCCAGGGCGGGAGCCTTGTTCCTGGGACCAGCACAGAGATGTTGGGCGAGAGCCCAGGCTAGCCCGGGGTAAAAGTCTGGCAGGAGTGAGATCAGAATCTCGGGGTGCCAACTACTGCCATTGTGCCCTTGAGCAAGGGATGCTCCAGGGGAAATGTAGCTCTGTAGCTGATCCAACGCTGCTTCCAGCCTCTCGTGTGTGTGTGTGTGTGTGTGTGTCTGGGGGACAAATTTCAGGTTCACATTCGGTACACCCATGTAGTACCGGGTCAGACCCCCCCCCCCATTGCCTCCAGAACAGCCTGAATTCTTCAGGGCACTGAAACATTGCTCAAATTGGTATCAAGTGACTGAACGTGTGACAGGAAAACATTCCCCACACCATTATACCACCGTCACCAGCCTGTACCGTTGACACCAGACAGGATGGGACCATTGACTCATGCTGCTTATGCCAAATCCTGACTTACGTCAGGATTTGTCGGACCAGGCGATTTGTCGGACAAGGCAATATTTTTCCACTCCTCAGTTGTCCAGTGTTGGTGATGGCCTGTCCACTGGAGCAGCTTCCCCTTGTTTTTAGCTGATAGGAACCCAGTGTTGGTGATGGCCTGCCCACTGAAGCTGCTTCCCCTTGTTTTTAGCTGATAGGAACCCAGTGTTGGTGATGGCCTGTCCACTGGAGCTGCTTCTCCTTGTTTTTAGCTGATAGGAACCCAGTGTTGGTGATGGCCTGCCCACTGAAGCTGCTTCCCCTTGTTTTTAGCTGATAGGAACCCAGTGTTGGTGATGGCCTGTCCACTGGAGCTGCTTCCCCTTGTTTTTAGCTGATAGGAACCCAGTGTTGGTGATGGCCTGCCCACTGGAGCTGCTTCTCCTTGTTTTTAGCTGATAGGAACCCAGTGTTGGTGATGGCCTGTCCACTGGAGCTGCTTCTCCTTGTTTTTAGCTGATAGGAACCCAGTGTTGGTGATGGCCTGCCCACTGGAGCGGCTTCTCCTTGTTTTTATCTGATAGGAACCCAGGGTGGTCGTCTGCTGCAATAGCCAATCCGTGACAATGACCGACGAGTTGTGAGTTCCGAGACGCTGTTCTGAGCCGTTATTTGCCTGTTTGTGTTCCACCTGTTAGCTTGCACCATTCTTTCCATTCTCCTTCAACCTCTCTCATCAACGAGCTGTTTTCACCCACAGGACTGCTGACGACTGGACGTGTTTTTGTTGTGGCACCATTCTCTGTAAACCCTAGACACTGTCGTGCGTCAAAATTCCAGGACGCCGTTTCTGAGATAGTGGAACCGTCACGCCTTAGGTTACCCATTGTAATGGAACAGTAACTGAATGCCTTGATGCCTGTCTGCCTGCTTTATATAGCAAGCCACAGCCACACGACTCACTGTCTGTAGAAGCAAAACATGTTTTCTGAACGGGGTGGTGTAGCTAATAAACTGCCCACTGAGTGCAAGTTATATTGTACATAACTGGTACGAGGACAGGGATATGTAGTGTGAGGGCTCTAGGGGTAGGGTAGTAACCTACCTGGTACGAGGACAGGGATATGTAGTGTGAGGGTAGGGTAGTAACCTACCTGGTACGAGGACAGGGATATGTAGTGTGAGGGTAGGGTAGTAACCTACCTGGTACGAGGACAGGGGATATGTAGTGTGAGGGTAGGGTAGTAACCTACCTGGTACGAGGACAGGGATATGTAGTGTGAGGGTAGGGTAGTAACCTACCTGGTACGAGGACAGGGATATGTAGTGTGAGGGTAGGGTAGTAACCTACCTGGTACTAGGACAGGGATATGTAGTGTGAGGTTAGGGTAGTAACCTACCTGGTACTAGGACAGGGATATGTAGTGTGAGGGTAGGGTAGTAACCTACCTGGTACGAGGACAGGGATATGTAGTGTGAGGGTAGGGTAGTAACCTACCTGGTACGAGGACAGGGATATGTAGTGTGAGGGTAGGGTAGTAACCTACCTGGTACGAGGACAGGGATATGTAGTGTGAGGGTAGGGTATTAACCTACCTGGTACGAGGACAGGGATATGTAGTGTGAGGGCTCTAGGGGTAGGGTAGTAACCTACCTGGTACGAGGACAGGGATATGTAGTGTGAGGGCTCTAGGGGTAGGGTAGTAACCTACCTGGTACGAGGACAGGGATATGTAGTGTGAGGGTAGGGTAGGGTAGTAACCTACCTGGTACGAGGACAGGGATATGTAGTGTGAGGGCTCTAGGGGTAGGGTAGTAACCTACCTGGTACGAGGACAGGGATATGTAGTGTGAGGGTAGGGTAGTAACCTACCTGGTACGAGGACAGGGATATGTAGTGTGAGGGTAGGGTAGTAACCTACCTGGTACGAGGACAGGGATATGTAGTGTGAGGGCCCCAGGCAGCACGTTGACCAGCTCCGTCAGCATGTTGAAGCAGCACTGCCGTGTCTTCACACTTTTCTCCTTCATCTGCTTATGCAGGGCCTTAACGATCATTGGCACCTGCAGCAGCACCCGGCGGGAGGGAGAAATATCAGACATACTACTGACTAATACATACTAGAACTACCACTAGGAGAAATATCAGACATACTACTGACTAATACATACTAGAACTACCACTAGGAGAAATATCAGATATACTACTGACTAATACATACTAGAACTACCACTAGGAGAAATATCAGACATACTACTGACTAATACATACTAGAACTACCACTAGGAGAAATATCAGACATACTACAACTACCACTAGGAGAAATATCAGACATACTACTGACTAATACATACTACAACTACCACTAGGAGAAATATCAGACATACTACTGACTAATACATACTAGAACTACCACTAGGAGAAATATCAGACATACTACTGACTAATACATACTAGAACTACCACTAGGAGAAATATCAGACATACTACAACTACCACTAGGAGAAATATCAGATATACTACTGACTAATACATACTAGAACTACCACTAGGAGATATATCAGATATACTACTGACTAATACATACTAGAACTACCACTAGGAGAAATATCAGACATACTACTGACTAATACATACTACAACTACCACTAGGAGATATATCAGATATACTACTGACTAATACATACTACAACTACCACTAGGAGATATATCAGATATACTACTGACTAATACATACTAGAACTACCACTAGGAGATATATCAGATATACTACTGACTAATACATACTATAACTGCCACTAGGAGATATATGACATACTACTGACTAATACATACTACAACTACCACTAGGAGATATATCAGATATACTACTGACTAATACATACTAGAACTACCACTAGGAGATATATGACATACTACTGACTAATACATACTACAACTACCACTAGGAGAAATATCAGACATACTACTGACTAATACATACTACAACTAGGAGATATATCAGATATACTACTGACTAATACATACTAGAACTACCACTAGGAGTAATATCAGACATACTACTGACTAATACATACTAGAACTACCACTAGGAGAAATAGACATACTACTGACTAATACATACTACAACTACCACTAGGAGAAATAGACATACAACTCTCTCTACGTGTGTGTGTGTGTGTGTGTGTGTGTGTGTGTGTGTGTGTGTGTGTGTGTGTGTGTGTGTGTGTGTGTGTGTGTGTGTGTATTAACATAGGAGTATTACATTGGTGTGATGCATTAACACAGGTAACCAGGTAGTACTTTTAAGACCAGGCTAGTAGGGAACGTGCCAAATGTGTATTCTGAAATATCTCACGGCACAGATTTAGGATCCTTGGCTAAAAGAACATCCCCCACCATTGTCTTGTAGAACTTAAGGTCTAGGCAGTGGCTCTCCCTCTGTGTGTTTTACCTGGTTCTGCAGCATGGTGAGTGGAGTCTCTCCCTGTTCCATGGCATCTGGGTCACACAGCCAGCTCTGAGCAGGACGTGTCTGTTTCAGCAGCGACAGGTAGGCATGGAACACGTCAGCCTTTACGTTCTCCTCCCGCTCCTACAATCCAGCAATCAATACATCAGCCAATACATCAGTCAATCAATCAAATGTATTGATACAGCCCTTTTGTGACAACTGTTGATATTAAAGTGTTTTTACTTTTTAGTAACCTAGCCTAGACTCAGAGAGCAAACAAAAACACAAAACAGATGCCCAACGGCTAGGTAAAACTCCCTGGAAGATGTAGACCTAGAGGAACACGGGGGTAGTGTGTGTGTGTGTGTGTGTGTGTGTGTGTGTGTGCCTTGAAGCGGGCGATGAGCGCGGGCGACACGGTCCGGTAGAACTCTGGCAGCATCTCGTGGCGTGTGCTGACCACGGCGTCCAGACACTTGGCGGCCGCACGGCGAACCTTCCAGCTCATGTCGTCGTCGTCGCTGTACTCATCATCACTTCCTGTAAAGGTCAAAGGGTGGTGGTGGTGTGAGGTTAGAGACTGAACACAGTCTAGCAGTAGTTATTACAGAGAATGAAAGAGTTAAATGCTTCTGTAAGCATTGTGACCATGTCAGATATGAACATTAGCTGGTAGAAAACACAAACATCTCAAACACAGGTTAAACACAGCACATCCACTAGTCTAGAGCGACCACCTGACTACCACAAACACTACTGTCATCACATGGTTGTTCCAGGTCAAGACATTATCACTGCCTAACCTCAAATCCTTCCAATGACATTTGACCTGTGAAGTTTGACAGAGATACACTCATCAATCATCACAGACTAGGAAACTAGTCCCAGCACTGTGCTGCCCTGGGCCTAATAAGACTAGGAGGCTAGTCCCAGCACTGTGCTGCCCTGGGCCTGATAAGACTAGGAGGCTAGTCCCAGCACTGTGCTGCCCTGGGCCTAATAAGACTGGGAGGCTAGTCCCAGCACTGTGCTGCCCTGGGCCTAATAAGACTAGGAGGCTAGTCCCAGCACTGTGCTGCCCTGGGCCTAATAAGACTGGGAGGCTAGTCCCAGCACTGTGCTGCCCTGGGCCTAATAAGACTGGGAGGCTAGTCCCAGCACTGTGCTGCCCTGGGCCTGTTTACAAGCTAGCTAGCTTCACACAGTCAGTCAGTCAGCACCATTAATTATTAAAGGAACCAGCCAATAGGAATAAGTAGGAATATGATTTATGGATGACTGGCAAACTGTGCTAAAGCATAGTGCTGTAGACAATACGAGCAACACTCCAGGCTCCAAAAAACACTCGTTGTCAAGAGCCATTTTATAAATGAAATACTTCAGCATTCTGGGAGCACACATTATGGTTGGTGGAGAGACATGACAACCAGAGAGTGTGAGACAGGAGGTACAGAGAGGAGGAAGGGGACAGAGGAGGGAGAGGACAGAGAGGAGGGAGAGGACAGAGAGGAGGGAGAGGACAGAGAGGAGGGAGAGGACAGAGAGGAGGGAGAGGGCAGAGAGGAGGAAGGGGACAGAGAGGAGGGAGAGGAGGAAGAGGGCAGAGAGGAGGAAGGGGACAGAGAGGAGGGAGAGGACAGAGAGGAGGGAGAGGACAGAGAGGAGGAAGGGGACAGAGAGGAGGAAGGGGACAGAGAGGAGGGAGAGGACAGAGAGGAGGGAGAGGGCAGAGAGGAGGAAGGGGACAGAGAGGAGGGAGAGGAGGAAGAGGGCAGAGAGGAAGGGGACAGAGAGGAGGGAGAGGACAGAGAGGAGGGAGAGGACAGAGAGGAGGAAGGGACAGAGAGGGGAGGACAGAGAGGAGGGAGAGGACAGAGAGGAGGAAGGGACAGAGAGGAGGGAGAGGGCAGAGAGGAGGAGAGGACAGAGAGGAGGGAGAGGACAGAGAGGAGGAGAGGACAGAGGGAGGAAGGGGACAGAGAGGAGGAAGGGACAGAGAGGAGGGAGAGGACAGAGAGGAGGAAGAGGGCAGAGAGGAGGAAGAGGGCAGAGAGGAGGGAGAGGACAGAGAGGAGGAAGAGGACAGAGAGGAGGAAGGGACAGAGAGGAGGAAGGGACAGAGAGGAGGAGGACAGAGAGGA